>NW_021319921.1:78804-242757 GCF_001605985.2 Dendrobium catenatum
ACGAACCAATTTCGTCCTGGACGAAATTGGTTCGTACAGATGAACAAATGGTTCGTACGGGACAGTTTTTTACTCAGTTCGTCCGTACTAACTCAATTTCGTACGGGATGATCCAGTGCGCAGAAAAACATATTTTTAGCAGTTTTTTGAGCGGTTTTTCATGTCCTTTCTATATAAGGAGTCCTAGAAACTATTACAAGTGCCTTTGGAGTTGTTTTCTCTTGAGAGGGATCATTGAGAGTGAGAGTTTGGGAGAGATTATTAGAGTGAAGAGTGAGAGATCAAGTGAGGGGTTTGTGAGGGATTCACAAGGTTACTTGAAGAAGAAGATCTCTTTGTTTCTTCTCATCTCCTTTGAAGGCTCTCAAGTGAAGTTCAACAACATTGGTCCGGTTCTCTGCCGACACTTGGAGAGTGTAAAAGGATGACAAAGTGTATCTTTGACAGCCATTGTGTCTTCGTTCTTTGGGAGAAAACTAGAAGAGAGAACTTGAAAGGGAGAGAGGAAAGGGTGGAGTTTGAGAGGGAGAAGATCCTTGAATGGGATTTCAAGGGAGTGTGAAGGGGATATTCACACGGTTGCTCTGGCGAACTTGCACTTCAGTACCATCAGATTCAAGGGTCATCTTGAGGGAAGTTTTGGCGAGAAGAAGATCTCTTTGGGGTCAAAGAACCCGGCTACTCTGCTGCACCGGGGAAGGTGAAAGTGATTTTGTACAGGCTTCTCCGCCTTGCTGTGGGGGCAAAAGGAGAGTCACTTTGTGGTATTAGTGCAATACTCGGAGGGTGCCTCCGGGGAGTGAACGTAGGTCAAGGTTTGACCGAACCACTATAAATCTGGTGTGTTCTTTCTTATTTTTGTTCCGCATTTAATTTCATTGCAAGTTGCTTACTCTGGTTGAAAAGTTTATTTTTTAAAATTTAAATTTAACTTGCATTAATAATTAAAAAGGTTTTCTAAAAATCCAAGAGTAGAAGTATAATTTTTAAATTACCAATTCACCCCCCCTCTTGGTTAGCCTTGGGACATTTAATTAGGCTTAACATCCTAATTCATATTGAACGAGCTCCAACAGAAAACTTATTAGGAGAGTATATCTACAGAAGGAAGTGAGTTTGAAATTCACTGGTGCAAATATAATGAATTAAGTTATCTCTCTTTTATAGATTTGATAAATTGTATAGTACAATATGTGAATCATATATTATAATCAAGTTCATCCAAACCATCTCATCGAGAATGTACAATGGAGAGTTAAATTGTCTAGTAAGATTGGGGATCATCCAATATGATTAGGGTTAAATTGATAGTCTCAGGAGACACTAACATGGCTATTGACTAAAGTAAATGTATAATATGATGAGTGATTTTTAAAATATGATTAGTAATAATTCATCATGTAGAATAGTTAATATGATAATTCTTGGTGCCCAAGAATCCTACATGTATCATATATTATGATGAGTGTATCATACAGGATGATGTGAACAAAAAATTAGGGTTATGAGTGATGATCAGGGACAACACCACAAGTAAAAAAAATTAATCAAACATTTCAAAGCAACAATATAAAATGACAGCAAACATTGTGAATAGAATAAAAATGAAAATATAGACATAATAATATGCAATCATAACATACTTTCAAACATAAACTAAAACATAAAATCATGCATAAAACCTAAAGATGTAGTAAGCACAAGAAGATACATAAAAAACAAAAAACATGCAAAAACAAACAAAAAACAATTTTGAATAATACAATCACCTTAACATACCACTACCCTAATTTTCTTAAGAAGTAATGGTAATCAAACCTAGACTATTTGGGAATCAATTTCTGTACTCTCAATTCATTGCGCTCTCATGCTCTCTGGTGATTTGGAGGTGATCTAGGGTTCCTCCGTCTGAGCTTCTCTCTTGGAACTCCTGGCATGGTTTCTTTGATTTTTTTGCCTTATTTTGTTCCTCTGTTGTTTTCTCTATTATTTTTTTATTTTATTTTAATTTTTTAATTGGGCTTGCTAGTTTCAATGATGATGACTCCATCATCATTTATCCCACTAAATTTTGTGATTCCTAATGGCAAGTCTTGATCCTTTAAGGATGTTTTGGCTTGTTTCTCCTCTTCTTCTACCAAGCTTCAATTTGTGACAACCTTGTTTAAAGGATGTTTGGCTTTGATGTTTGATTGTTCTATTGGGTCATAATTTTCCACTCCCAATATCTTCCAACATAAAGTCTAAACAATGAGTTACATATTTTATTCAATATAAATATTGTTTCTTCCCACAAAAATTTTACCCATAAAAAAATGAAAGGAGTAATTTAAAATATAATGATTGATTATGCAAGTAATAAGGAATTGATTAATAATACATTTCAACTTGACTGCATGCTACTTTTTTATAGCTTGCGTGATTACTTTTCATCACTTGCACCACAATTTCCTCCCAATCATCTCAACTCAAGCATAAAGCATCTCATACAAAAACATACAATCATTTTATATGCTCCAATTCATCAACTGATTTTTGAAAAAAATTAACTGTGAAATTATTATGATAATGGTTATAGCTTAATTTGTCTTACTATTTTATCTATCTGACATAAGACAACATTATTCTTTCTAAACATCTTTATAACTTTTCTACTTTTTCTTACATGGAATCAACCTATTTCTAGAGAATAGTGACCCTCAACTTATAATAAGAGATAATGTTTTTTAAAATCTTTTCTCCAATATTTTGAATGCTGAAGAGAAAGTGAACACTTTTGAAACTAATTACAATTGTTTCCTTCTTATGATAATTTCAGTTTACTAAGGGATGCTAAAGAATGTCTTTTTAAATTATAAGCTCAGAAGGAAACATTTTGAAAACAAAAAGTAGTTGCAAAACACTTTGTTTAATGTGATAATAATATCAAGTATTTCATGATTTGGTTAAGAGGAAATGTGCCAAAAATTATATTAATAAAATTAATAGTAGTGATGGTTCTATTACTAAGGATGGCTTAGAAAGTGCTAATATTAGAGTTCAATATTTTCAAAATAATCTCAATAAAGATTTTAGTCCTGCTCATATTGATAACCCTTCTATTATCTCTAACCATATTTCTCAGTATGTTAATGAGTTTCTTTCTAAACTTCCATCTTTAGAGGAAGTTAAAGAGATTATTTATGCCATGAATGGTGACTCTATGTCTGGGCCAAATGGCTTCACCAATAAGTTCTTTTAGAAGTCCTGACACATTATTAGTAATGACCTTTATTCTATTTTTTTTGGATGTTTTGCTGGTAATATTATTCCTAAGTTTTTTACTTCTACTTCTATTATGCTTATTCCCAAGAATAACACTGTTAGTAATTGGAATGATTTTAGACCTATTAGTCTTTATACATTTTTTAATAAATTGCTTTTTAAACTCCTTATTAATCATTTAAATTCTTTTTACCTAAATTTATATCGCCTTTTCAAATGGGTTTTGTTAAAGGGCGGGCTATTGTGGATAATATTCTTTTGGCCCAAGAATTTTGTTAAGATTTGGATGTTAGGGTGAGAGGTGGCAACATGATTTTGAAACTTGATATTGCCAAAGAAAATGATAATATTGTTAAGAACTTTCTTTACAATTTTATTAAGTTGTTTGGTTTTAATTCAATTTTTATCAATCTTATTAAAAACTTCATTGAGGGATCTTATTTTTCAATCATTATTAAAGGTAAAAGTAATGGTTTTTTAAAGCCTCTCATGGACTTAGACAAAGTGATCCGATTTCTCCTGCCCTTTTCATTATTACTGCTAAGTACTTATCTAGAGGCCTTGCCAATCACTTTAAGAATTCTCTTAGCCTACATTTTAGATCTTTGGGTGTTTTTTCTATCTCTCATTTATGCTTTGATGATGACTTTATATTTTTTATGAATGTTTATGTTAATATGAACAATAAACTTATGGTTTTTTTCATTAATTTGAAATGGTTAGTGGTCTTTCTTTAAATAAACACAATTGTTCTTTTATTGCCTCCAAGAAAGTGCCTAATGACCATATTTTGGAAATTAAAGATTTAACTAGTTTTGTTCATGGTCATTTACCTATTAACTACCTTAGGGTGCCTCTTTTTAAAGGTAAAAAGAAAAAAACTTTTCTTTTTTATGATCTTATTTCTTTAGTGCAAAACAAGCTTTTGTCCTATGATTTTAATTTTTTTAAAATTTGGGGGTAGATTAATTCTTATTAGGAGTGTTCTTTGTTCTCTGCCTGTTTATATTTTTCAAACTCTTTTTCTTACTCAAGTGGTTTGCAATAGGATTGATAGGCTTTCCACTAAATTTTTCTAAAAAGGCGCTAGTAGCAATTCTAAAATTATTTTGTCCTATTGGGACAAATGTTGTGGTGTTATGGAAGAGGGGGCCTTGGGTTGTAAGAGTATGAATGATTTTACCTATGCTTTTTCCTTCAAGTTATAGTATAACTTTCACGCTAAAGTGAGCCTTTGGGCTAATTTTATGCTTGTTTAAGTATTTTGTGTGTAAACATCCAGCTACTTGTAGTTTTAACATAGGTGATTCTATTGTGTGGAAGAGACTTTGCAAAGTTAAATGGGTTGTTGAGCCCTTTATCTCTTGGGGGCTTGGTGGTGGTGACATTTTCTTTTAGAAAGATCATTGGTTGGGGGATCAATCTTTTGATTTTTTTACTAACACCTCCTCCACTGCGGCTTTAAAGGTGAATTATTTTTTAATGGTAATTGTTGGGATTGTGAGAAACTTTCTAATGCCATCCTTTACTTTATTATTCAACAAATTTTGAACCTCCTCTACTGACTCAGATGATTTAATTTTATGTGTTTTATCCAAAGATGGTTCTTTTAGATTAAAGGATACTTGGCATGCCTTTAGATCTAATAATGAGGTCACTAATATTTTTATATGTTTTGGCATAAAAGTATTCCTTCCACAATGGCTATTTTTGTCTGGAGATTTTTATATAGGTTCATTCCTACAGATGATAACTTAATTAAAGAGGTTTTATTTTACCTTCCAAATGCCAATGTTGTTGGCATGTGGAGAATATACATCATGTTTTTATCTCTGGTTCTTTTGCTATTAAAACATGGACTTATTTTGATTATATTTCAAATTGATTTATTTCAATGCTAAATTGTATAATAATGCTATACTTAATGCTTAGTTTATTAAACCCAAAGGTCATATCAGAAATATTATTCCTCTTATTTTATAGTATTTATGGTTGGATAGGAATAATTCTCTCTTCTATGGTGTTGGTATAAACCATAGTAGAATTATCCAAAATGTGAAATATAAGGTTCTAATTCTTTATTATGTTAAATCACTCTATGTCAAAATTTTTAAAAATTATTATATCTCCTCAGGAGAGTCCCTTTAATAGCCCAAGGTGAAACCTTCAAAGAAATCTCTCTTGAGGGCAAAAGTGCTCATCATCGAAAGTTCATTAAAGATGTTAAGCCCTTATGAACTAGCCCAAGGCTAACCAAAAGGGGCGGTGAATTGGTATTTTGGAAAATCTTTCAATCAAAAACACAAACTCAAACAAAACCAAAATTCATCACAAAGAAATTTAAAGTGCGGAAATTAAATGCGAAAAAAGTAATAGTAAAGAACACAAAAATTTATAGTGGTTTGTTCAGCTCGACCTACGTCACTCCCCGGAGGCACCCTCCGAGTATTGCACTAAACTCAGTGACTCTATTTTTTCTCCCACAATAAGGCGGAGAAGCCTTTACAAACCTCCTTTCCCCTGACACCGGTGAGGCAGAAAACCTGACTCCTTTTACTTCCTCCTGAAGCAGGCTGAGAACCTTAATATTTGCTGAAGTAAACCACTCTCGAACCTCCAAGGACAAGGGACAACGAGAGAAGAAGATGACGTGGATCCTTGATTTGAACAACCTTTATGAAATCCCTCACAAACTCCCCCTCACAAGATCCTCTCTCTCTCTTCCTTTCTCTCACTCTCCTCTAGGCTCCTCAGGTCAAGACAACAGCAAAAGATACTCTCTTGGGTGAAACAAGAGAGTTTACTAAGAAGAGCTTAGGAGTAGCTCTTAATTTAAACAAACTGACTTTATCATCCAGGATGACCTGGAGATTATCTGATACAATCAGAACAAATTTAGCACAATCAGCCAGGATAATCTGGGATGAACAGAAGAATTTTTATTCATATCATATATCGTCATGTACGATTAGTTTAATCCATCGAATATCATTCAGCACATCACCCTTGATGGATTTCTGGATGATGAAAAATTTGTTTTATCTTTCTTGATGATCTCATGTTCATCCAGGATGATTAGTACAAAATGATGAATATCATCCAGACCATCACACTGAATGGATGTTTGGATGATGGAAAAATGACTTAATCGTCTAGGATGATCGTTGATCGTCGATCATCCCGGATGATTAGTTCAATTTAGTTCATATCAGCTAGAGAATTGCCATGAATGAACTAGGCCGTTAAAATATCATCCAGGAAGAATAAAGGTTTTGTTTAATTGATTGGCCCAGATGATTCTGAGATTGTCCAGGATGATGTGATCATTCCATCAACCTTAATTTCTTTCCTTAATTACTAGATTAATTTAGGCATAATTGTGTTGCATCGTTCGGACGATGTCCAAAAATAAAAGCTATCTAAATAAATCTGGCGACTGGTTCTTTTTTATTTGAGCCTATCATCCCAGATGATACGAATATTGTCCAGGATGATGTGCTTAATGAGTGATGCCTTAGTCAGGATGTCTTAATTAAGGTTTCTATTTTTAACTGATCATCTAGGATGATTTATGGATCATCCTGGATGATGTGACCAAAAATAGTAAACTCTAAAAATAGTAAAAAATTGTCCCTTAAGTGTGTGTGTGCAAGGTTACTTAGCATCAGGAACCGCATTATTTATAATTTATTCAAGAAAAGGAAAAAAGATTATAAACTGACTCAAACCTAGTCTACCCAACCTTGAGCTGGTTCAAATTACAATTTCGATCTTGTGGTCCTGAAATATTAGTAGGCAAGGTAGTTGTAGAGAAACAAAAGTGTTTACTATCATCAAAATTCTATTCCCTTAATTCCGATTCGCAACAATCTCCCCCTTTTTGATGATGACAAACAAAAAAATAATTAAAGCAGTTCAAAGCAATTTAATGGAAACATTGTGAAGAAATAAACACAATTCAACCATCCAATATAACACAACAGAATAAATAGTACAACTACTCCTCTTTTTGACATCACAAAAAGGAGGAAGGAAACTAAAAAAGTACCAATGCAAAGACTACAAAACATAATCAAACTAAAAAAGAAACAACATCATGAAAACAAACTAAAAGAAGGATGACCCCTGATCATCCGAAGGAGGAGGAGGAGGTGGTGGTGGTGGCTGCTGAAAGTAATTGGAAAAAGTGGAAAACTGCTCTCCAAACCAGGCCATATCCTGATCGTGCTAGTGCTGCTGGTCAGCCACATAAGAGTCAAAGCAGACAACATCCTCAGCATATTATTGCTCCTGTATAGCAACGCAGGTCTCAAACCATGTCTTCCACTGGTTGAATCGTTCCACCAGTTGATCCAGCTGAGAGTGCTGGACGAGCGGAGCAAGTACAGGAACAGGTGCAAGAGCTGCCTCCTCAGCTTCCTCATGCCCCAGGTGGAGACGAGTACTGTGAAGAATGTGGAAGGAGTTGTTTGAGTAGAAGGAAAGCTAAAAATCTGGAGGGTCTGGATATTAGCGATTATATTTGGATTTTAAAACATAGGCAATGATATGTCATAGGGCAAGATTGGACTTCCTCTTATGTCCTGGATCGTGAATAGTAGTCAGATGCTCAATATATCAAAAAATAAAATTAGAGGCATTAAATTCATGATGGGCCAAAATGTAAAAAGTGGTGATTGAAAGGAGTGGAGTGATATGAATGCGATCACCAGCTTTTGGAAGAATAGAAGTGCAAAGGACATGTTGGATTGTCCTAGCATCTTTAAGTAAGCTGCTAGACTCTCCAAAATGAAAGGGAATATTGGTGTTCCTTAAAAAGTGATTAGCCATAGCCCAATCATAATCAGGATTAGAATACAGTGTGTGGAGTTTATCTCCTATGGTAGACAGTTACAGTAGCTCTTGACAGTCCTGATAAGTGATTTTAACAGGTTATCGATTCACATAGGACTGGAGGGCAGTAAAAGAGGAATTGATGTGAAGGCTAGCAAAAAATTCAAAAGTAACTCTGAATTGAATGGGATAGTGAGAGTAAGGAGGAAAGTGAGAGTAGTATGAGAAAATAGATCGATAACAGGATAGGAAAGAATATGCGAGTTAATAGTCAGTGATATAGTGATCCTGGCTATCTTGTACCTCAGATAAGCGACTTGATCGGCCACCAACGTGAAACGAGGGTTCAGATTTTCCCTTGATGAGCTTCTAGAAGGCATGCGAGACCTCTTTCCGTAGGTCATAATAAGGAAAATAAAGAGTGAGTTAGAGCACAAGAGAGTTGAAGAGGAATTGTGTGAGAAAAACTGATTGAATGGCTCGATTTATAAGGAAACAATATGATCATCCATGATGATCATAGAATCATCCAGGATGATCAGGTGCAATAATGACGTCCGGGACAATTAGTCAAAAAGGTGGTAATATCGTCGAGGATGAACAGATATTATCCTGGATGATAAGATAGAGGCGATCATCCCGAAGAGACATTTCAGACGACCGTTGAAAAAGTATATCATCCTGGCCAATTAGGTGTACGTCTAGGATGATGCACAATAATGAATCGTACCGGCTGAATTTAAAATGTTTAAAGCATTTTCATATGTATCATCCAGGATGAACAGGTGTATCATCCAGGATGATCACCAATAATTGATTGTACTAGCCGAATTTAAAGGATTTAAATGTATTTCCACGTGTATCGTCTAGGACGAATAGGTGGATCGTACGCGCAGATTACTAATAATCTCCGGGACAATTTGTATCTTCATAAGTAATACACAATCTATCCCAAATCTCTTTACCAGTACCACAAGTTGAAACACGCATGTAGTCTTCATATTATAAAGCACAGAAAAAATAGTTCAAACATTTCACATTAAGTTGCATTAAATCCCTATCATCAAAATTCCATTCAGTAAAAGGAAGTTCAGTTTTAATGCCATTAATTTCACGTGACGGAGGTGAATAACCTTCTTTAACAAGTATTCACATGCGAAAGTCAATTGATTATAAAAGCATAGACATACGAGTTTTCCAAAAATCAAATGAAATATTGTCAATCAAAGGTGGTAGGGTAATAGAATACCCTTCTGCAGTATTACGATTACTGGAGTTAGCCATGGATCTAAATTCAAAAGTTTTCAAAAACTCAATTTTATGAATCCCGCTCTGATATCACTTGAAAGTTTGTTAGGGGGGTAAATCCCTTTTGAACTAGCCCAAGGCTATCCAAGAGGGGGGTGAGTTGGTATTTTAAAAAATATTTCAAACAAAAACACAAACTCAAACCAAACAAAAATTCAACACAAAGAAATTTAAAGTGCAAAAATTAAATGCGGAAAAAGTAATAGTAAAGAACATAGAAATTTATAGTGGTTCAGTAAACTCGACCTACGTCCACTCCCCAGAGGTGCCCTCTGAGTATTGCACTAAACTCTGTGACTCTCCATATGCTCCCGCAGTAAGGCGGAGAAGCCTTTACAAACCTCCTTTCTATCAACACCGGTGAGGAAGAGAACTCGGCTCTTTTTACTTCCTCCTGAACCAGGCAGAGAACCTTGATCGATTGTTGAAGTAGGCCTCTCTTGAACCTCTAAGGATAAGGGATGATGATCGGAGAAGACGATGTGGATACTTGTTTGGAGAAACATTTTTGAAATCCCTCACAAACTCCCACTCACAAGATCCTCTCTCTCTCTCTCTCTCTCTCTCTCTCTCTCTCTCTCCCTTTCTCTCCCTCTACTTTAGGCTCTCTCAGGTCAAGACACCAGCAAAAGATAACTTCTTGGGTGAAACAAGAGAGTTTATAAAGAAGAGCTTTGGAATAGATCTTAATTGCAACAAACTGACTTTATTGTTCAGGATGATCTGGAGATCATCCAGTATGATCAGTATAAATTTAGCTCAATCAATCAGGATAATCTAGGATGATCAAAAGAATTTTTGTTCATATCATTCATAACAATAGTATATCATCCTATATGATTAGTTCAATCTATCAAATATCATCCAGCACATCACCCTGAATAGATGTCTGGATGATGAAAAAATTGCTTTATCATCCTGAACAATCTCATATTCGTCCAGGATGATTAGTACAAAATGTTGAATATCATCCAGACTATTACACTGAATGGATGTCTGGATGATAGAAAAATGACTTGATCGTCCAGGATGATCTTTGATTGTCCCAAAAGATTAGTTCAATTTAGTATATATTATCAAAAGAATCACCTTGAGTGAACCAGGCCGATAAAACATCATCCAGGAAGAATTAAGGTTTTGTTTAACTGATCATCTCGGACAATCCTATGATCATTCAGGATGATGTGATCATTCAATCAACTTTAATTGCTTTTCTTAATTACCATATTAATTTAGGTATAATTGTGTTGCATCATCCAGGATGATGTCCTGGATGATGTTTAAAAAAAAAGCTACCTTAATAGATCTGGCAACTTATTCTTTTGATTTGACCCTATCTTCCCAATCAATATGAATATAGTCCAGGATGATGTGCTTAATGACAGTTGCCTTAAACAGGATGCCCTAATTAGGGTTTCTATTTTTAACGATCGTCTAGGATGATTTATGGATCGTCCTAGATGATGTGACTAAAAATAATAAACTCTAAAAATAGTCCAAAAAATTTCCCTTAGGTGTGCGTGTGCAACGTTACTTAGCATCAGGAACCATATTGTTTACAATTGACTCAAGAAAAGGAAAAACATTACAAACTGACTCAGACCTAGTCTACCCAATCTTGAGCTGGTTCAAATTGCATTTTTGATTTTGTGGATATAAAATATTAGTAGGCAAGGCAGTCGTAGAGAAACAGAAGTGTTTGCTATCATCAAAATTTTATTCCCTGAAATTAGACTCAGTAGCAACTTACTAAACACCTAAGAAGTATTATATTATTATATATTTAGTTCCCCAATTTTCATGACTCTTTTATAAGTGAGTGGAATAAATGGAAAGTGAATGAAATTAAACATGATTGAAAGAGCTAATGAAGAAATAAATGTAAATTTTTTACCTTATTTTACTATAGTCTAAGAGATTATGTTGACTTAATAAATATGCCATGATAATGATGTGATTCACAAAGCACAAGGATCACTCTATAAATTGAGGGTTTTATAGTGAGAGATTTTTAATTCAAAATTTAATGATTTGATAACTCGTGGCTATATGATGGAGATAGATCCAATCGTGATGGCTCACTTATGTATGAAGGCTTTGAGGATGACTGCCCTCTATTAAGGTTGATTTGCCATTGGTTCAATTTTTGGGCATCCGTTACAAACTGATAAGGCAACTGCGTCAAGAACCTGGCCTTCTGTGGCTAGGGTTCTTGTGGAAGTGTACATTACTAAGAAATACACGAAAGAAGTGTGGGTTGGCTCAAAAACTTACGGATATCTACAAAAAGTTGAGTTCAAAAAGGTTCTAGAATTTCGCACTCATTGTAAATCTCTTGGGCATGCTTTGGTTGAATGTTTTAAATTACATCCGGAACTAAAGAAACCTACCAACAACTCCAATGGTTCGAGAAACATCAAAGTGACTGAAATTTTTAAGAAGGACCATACAGCCCCTGTAGCGCTGGATGTTATCCCATCCAGTGTTGTTATGGTTGGTAGTTTCCCTATAAATGAAATAGAGAATGAAACCGAGAATGTAGGTGGAATTAACAATTTAGAAAAAGTGGTTGAGCTTGAAAATGCGATGATTTCTATACTTGATAAAGTTTTTATTAATGAAGAAGTGTTTGATGATAACGGAAACAGCCCAAAAATATTTATTTCCGTGGAATCTGTGTTTCAAAAAGAAGGTAATCTTGTGAATACTCTTGCTACGGTTAATCATGATAAAGGGAAGGATGGTGGGGAAGAATGTGAAGAAGGCGAGTATATATCTAGACCTAAATCTGATCTTCCTTTACACAATAAAAGTGCCTTGGGAGAGGGAGGAAGCCAAGCCAGTGGTTTTGGATCTGAGTTTGGTGAGCTTAATTCCAAAAATCTTGAGGAGGATGGTTCTCCTCAAATGCATAAGAAAAAAAAAGAAGAATGGGAAAAATCAAATACCTGAAACACCTAGATCTACTAGGGCTTAAACTAATCCCAAACATTCTAATGTTTAAATCCCTTATCTGGAATGTGCGGGGGATTGGGGGGGAAGGATTCGAAAACTCGTGTTAAAAATTTGTGTCGGGTTCACAACATTCAACTTTTGGTTTTTATTGAACCCTTTGTTTGTTCAGATAAAATGGTACCTGTCAGTTCTCGGTTGGGCTTTAATTCTAGCTTTGCCAACATATCTAATAAAATTTGGATTATGTGGAAGAAGATTTTAAATGTTACTGTTATTTTTGATTTTGATCAAGTGGTTCTTGTTCAGATTTCTTTTGATAAGCTTATTTTTAATGTGTCTTTTGTTTATGATTTATGTACTATAGCTGGTAGAATTCCTCTTTGGGATTGTTTAGCTGATTTTGCTAATAATGCTATTGGGCCTTGGTGTGTTGGAGGTGATTTTAATATTATCTCTAACTCTAATGAAATGTGTCAAAGACTGGATAGGCTTCTTTTTAATAATGAGTGGGTTAATAATTCTTATATTACTCATGTTCAGCATTTGAGTAGAACCTTATCTGACCACTCTCCACTTCTTATGCAAATTTTGGATAAAAATAACAAGCCTTCTTTAGCCTTTAGATTTCAGAATATGTGGATTAATCATGTTGATTTCTTAAATGTGGTTGCTACTAATTGGAATGCTAATGTTTTTCCTTACCATAATATTATTGGCATGGCTAGGCTTTGGTCTAAGCTTAGCAGACTTAAACAAACTTTGAGGTCGTGGAATAAATATGTTTTTAAAAATATCTTTGATAATATCAAAGAAGCTGAAGGTAAGGTGGTGGAGTTGGAAAGTGTTTTGCTTGATAATCAGTCTGACGAAAATAATTTCCAATCTTGACAATGCTAAGCTTTATCTTTTTAATCTGCAAAACCAGGAAGAGAGTTTTTGGAAACAAAAAACCTCGATTGCTTGGACTACTGAAGGGGATAGAAATGCCTCTTTCTTTCATGCTTTGGTTAATAAAAATAGATTGAGGAATCATATTCATTAAATTGTTGATCCCCAAGGCAATGTTTATGATACGGATCAGTTAATTGTTAATTCTGGTATTAATTTTTTTTCAAGATATCTTTAATTCTCCTAAATTAAATTTCCCGATTGATAATGCTAATGTGATTACTAAGACGGTGGATGAATTTGATAATGTTTTGCTTACTCAACCTCGTACGGAGGATGAAATTTGGACTATTATGAAAGGTATGAATGGATCCTCTATCCCCTTCTCTTTTTATTTTAGTTATGGAGTATCTCTCTAGAGGGATTAATAAACTCTATAATAGAATTCCTATGCTTAATTTTTGTACTATTGGTGGCATTCCTGTTACTCACTTTAGCTTTGCTGATGATTTTATCATTTTTTCTAATGCCTCGATTAAAAATATCAAATGTCTTGCTCAATTTTTATCCTCTTTTCAGTTGATTAGTGCGCTGTCTATCAATAGGGATAAGAGAAACTTTATTACTGGCACTTCTGTTAATCTTAATAGAATCAATGACATTAAAAGAGTTTGTGGTTTTAACCAGACTCCTTTAATTTGGCGGATATTGGTGGCTTCAATGGGAATTATGACTTGGTTGATATCTTCAAGAGTTGGTTTACTAAAAGCAAAGGCCATATATTTACTCCAGCTTAAGAGATGTTGAATTCAATATTATTTGTGAATGATACCCAAATTTTACTAATACAAAAAAAATTATAAAGTTTATTAATTCTAACAAGACTAACGAAAAGCTGATGAGTTCTGACAAACCGCCAGTTTTCCTACTAATTTGGATAAACTACATTAATTCTATCTTACTAAGGCTTCATTTAGGGTGACTTTTTTACTGCTTCTTATAGCAATTTTTAATAGAAAAATTTTAAAAAAAATTGTACTAGAATGCTACTTTAAGAAGCAATAAAAAAATCGGCCCAAAAGAAGCCTAAATTTGAATAGTGCCAAAAAGATGTGGTGGGTGTACCCATTCCTTGTTAGTATTTTTTTTAATATTTAGATCAATTAAAATAAATTCACACATATCACATACATAAGATTAGAATTCATAACTTTTTTATTATTTTTTTTGGTAAATTTGGCCGAGGCCTTTGTATTAATCTAAGAAACGGTTACATGTAAGGAAATAATTGACTAAAGCCACCAGCTTGAAGAAGCCCAAAAAGGAAGAAAAAAAAAATAGAAAAATATAGGTAAATGGCCAAAAAACAAAATGCCATCCAAATAAAGATTCAAAAACAATAAGCTTCCAGCATAACAAGAAGCAGTGGATCACCGAAGAAAGCCCGGCAACAGCAGTAAAAACTTTCTGGAACAACACCTGCATGTCCCAATAAAACCCAGCATTGAAGATGCCTACACCAGATAATACATGTAATACAACAGCCCAGCATAATCCAACAACAGCTGCATTGTAAATGCCTGCACCAATAGACAAAAAAGTAGTGATAAACTGCAGCCTGCCAAAAACAAAATGATCTCCCAAACTCATACTATCTGGACTCAGAGTTTTAGGTAAAAATGGACAAGCATATCCCTGGTAGCTGAACAGCCATCTAAGGGATATATAGAAGATCTTCATCATTGTCCAGACAGTGCAAAATAGCCTGTCCTTCCTGAGCCTATGGGTTCTGAGGCGAATATTAGCAGGGAAATAACCATCCAGATTTAAACCATTGTGCCAATGATAGAGACACAGTCCAAAAGAGTCTCCCAACAACAACCAAGAGAAGATAAGAGCCCAGCCCCCTTCATAACCAAAATACCCAACATGAACAGAATCAGCCAGAAGTAAAATAGCCCACATACAGTCAAGTCAAAAACGAATTTGACCCAGAAGCAGGTCAGAATTCTTCCACTTGTGAATTTTGCTAATAATTACTCTTTTAATAGAAAAAATCATATAGGAAGAGCTGTGTATTTCATTACCAAACCGTCTGCTATTCCTTTCTTTCCAAAGATAGTAAATGATGCTACAAATCGTAAGCATGTAAAATTTTTTGTTCAAAATAGAACCAGAATAGTCCATCTCCAACCAATGTAACAACTGCAGAACAGTTGGTCTAAACAGAAAGTTATGGTTAACAGGAAGTAGAGAGTTCAGAATAGATAAAGAAAATGCACATTCAAAAAAGATGTGATTCATAGATTTAGGTACAGGATTGCAAAGAGAACACAACAAAGGCACATCAATGTTCCTTAGCTTGAAAGCATCTTGAGTTTTAAGACCACCAACAAGTGCAAGCCACACAAATACCTAATGCTTCAAAACATGTTGTTTGTGCCAAACCAAATTATTCCAAGAACAGTCCATCAAAAAGATGTAATATTCATCAGTAAAGGTACTAAATTGAGCTTTAACACAGTCCTTCCATTTCAAACAAGGCCCATAAGATTGGGAGATAGGAAAGTAGATAACTAAATCTTTTAGATGTTGAGGAACATTACCACCAAAGTCCCAAAATGAATTAGAAATATATTGCTTCCGCAAAGGTAAATCAAAACCATCAAAATGGTAATCTCCCACAAGTTCTGCAAAAGTTAAGTTCGCACACCAATGATCCCAGAAAAATGAAATGGGGGCGTTAGGAGTAATAGTAAATTTAAAATTCAACTTTGCAGTAGAAGCGGTTTGACAGACTGAGATCCAGAATTTACTAGCTTTCGGATTGGGAGGCTTCCAAGGAGAAGTATATTGAGAAGACAGCCAGGAAGACAAAGGTGAAGAACAATTATACATTCTGAGGATGACCGACCAGTTGAAAGAAAACTGAATTGCACTTAAGCTTGGAATACCCAATCCTCCTTTCACTTTGGGTTTACAAACATTCTCCCATGAAACCATGTGAAGCTTATTGGAGCAAGAAACATCTCTAAAAAATAATAATTTAGAAGAAGTTTTCTTAAAAAACTTAAACATAGTTTTAGGCATAATAGAGCCTCTTATCCAATACGCAATCATGTTCTGAACAGTGAATTTAATGTATTGCAGTCTCCCGGCAAAAGACAGAAGGTTAGCCTTCCAACCAGAAATTTTTTTCAGCAAGCTATCCATAAGTGGTAAGAAATCTGCCACTTTCATCCTAAAAAAGGAAATAGGAATACCAAGATAAGTAATCTTGGAGCAAACATTAGAAATTGATAATGCTTGGCACAAAGCGTCCTGATCCCTATGTTTATTAGAAAACATAACAGAGCATTTATCATAATTGACATGCAACCCCGAGGTATTTGCAAACTCTTTAAGGATGTCAGAAAGAAGGGAATAATTTTCCAGATTAGCTTCCCCAAATATTAAAACATCATCAGCATATAAAAGATGAGAAAGTTGAAAGTTCTCCGCAGAAAAACCTTTGAAACCTCTAGCATCTAAGAGGTTGGAAAAGGAGTCCATAACTAAACATAAAAGGTATGGACTGAGCGGGCACCATTGCCTCAGACCCGCAGAGGAGGGGAAAAAACCTTCTAAAGCACCTTCAATAACTACAGAGAAGTTAACATTAGAAATACAAGATTTAATCCAGTCAATGAATGACCTAGGGAAGCCTTTCTGCACCAACCGTGCAAGCAGAAATTCTCTCGAAACAGAATCAAATCTTTCTTGATATCAATTTTGGCACAAAAAAAATTGCCCAAGCCTCTTTTCTTAATAGAGGAAAGGATATCATTTGCAAGTAAAATGCTGTCAGTAGAGATCCTTGCTTTCACAAAGCCAGCTTGAGTATCTTTGACAATAAGGGTCATAATAGGATTAAGACTTCCTGCAATGACTTTAGCAATGATTTTATATATAGTTTTACATAAAGAAATGGGTCTAAAAATAGTGATAGAAGAGGCATTGCGATTCTTAGGAATAATGCCTAAAGCAGTTGCCTTCACCCCGCTAGGAATGTATCCTTTAAAAAAAAGGGACTTAATAGCCTTACAAACAAGAGGTCCAATTATATGCCAATAAGATTTATAGAAAAAGTAATTAAACTCGTCAGGACCAGGAGAGGATTTGGAAGAACCTCTAAAAACAGCCAATTTAATCTCATCATCTGAGATAGGAGCAACAAGCATCATAACAGAACTCTTAGGAATAGCAGTGCCAATGGGAAAAATATGCATATCCATCAAAGTAGGAGTAGGAGGATTGAACAAATTTTGAAAATACAGGATAATAGAATGAATAACCTCTTCTCTAGAAATATTCGGGTTAACAGCAAAAAGGTTAACCACAGCCTTAGAACTACATTGCCTACTCCTGATTTTGGCATACAGAAATTTTATATTATCCTCACCATGATGCATCCATTTAGTTTTAGCTCTTTGAATAATCCAACTAGAAATCATAGAATTGACATGAGAGATATTAATGTTAATTTGTCTTAGTGCAACACCAAGAGAAGCATCCTCCGGAAAAGCATGAATACGCTCAAGAGTATTGAGCTGTTTAGCATGAAGGTCATCCAATTGGGCATTAAGAGACAGTGAATTTGCCCAGTGATGGTTTTTAATGTCCCCTTTTAGCTTTCGTAGAACATTACAGAGGCGAGAAAGAGGATTACCATAAACAGGCATAGAAATAGAATTTAAAAAAAAAAGCCCAAAAATTGTCATGCTTAGTCCAAAAATTTTTAAAAATAAACCTGTGCTTAGACTTTGATGAAGCTCCTGGATGCAAAATAATAGGGGAGTGGTCCGAACATGATGGACTTTGAAAAGAGCAGTAGGAATTGGGAAACTTCTTACCCCATTCCTAATTAATAAGTGCCCTATCAAGTTTAATAAAAATAGGGTTAACAGATTGCTGATTAAACCAAGTGTTGAAGCTTCCAACCGAATGTAAATCCAGCAAGCCATTAGCAAAAATCATATTATTAATGTCCACCAAAAAAGAGTGATAAAGAGAAGAGCCACCAGATTTCTCAAACGCGTATCGACAACAGTTAAAATCCCCTATAACAGCCTAGGGAATGTCATTAGCAGGAGTAACAGAGCAAATCGAGTTCCAAAGAGCTTTCCTATCTGTGGCATTGTTAGCAGCATACACAAAAGAGATTTGACATTGAAGGCAATTACCAACCAAGACATTACCATTAATCAATTGCAGCGTAACCAGATTAGGAATAAAATTGAGCTTGCTAGAATCCCATTTGACCCAAATACGACCAGAGGAGGTCAAATGAAAATTATGAAGACTAGCTTCATTCTGGAAGAGGATATGAGAAGAGTAAAAAAAAGGGTCAGAGAGAGAGGAGGAGCGAATACGGGTCTCCAAAAGACATAAAAGATCAAGCTTAAAGGACTTAATAAGTCGTTTACAGCTAAGGAATTTATCAGAGTGGTTAAACCCTCTTACATTCCACGTACCAATCGTGGAAAAGACATCAGGAAGAATGTTGAGGTTGGGATTTTTTACTCTGCTTTCCCTTAGCAGTTTTCTTGGATGAGTCAGAGATATTTTTTTTTCTTTCCATTGCTTGGCTGCTTAAGATTTTGCCCAACTATGTCATTGAAGGATGCCATATTCTCATTAGTGTCTATTTCAGTTTGAGAGCTAAGAACCTCAAATTTATTCGATGAATTGACAGAGTTATTCGATTTCACACTGGAATCCAAAAAAGAGCTGGAGGAAGCCGAAGGTTCCTCAGTAGGAATATTTAAGTTGGGAATGCTAACCACAATATCACCTATCAAGTTTTCAACACCAGCTTGAAGAGAACTGGAAGGAGGGTGTTCAAAAATTGGTGCTTTACTCGGTGAAGGAGACATTTTCCGTGGAGGTGGAGGAGAGTGCTTTTGGTAATGTAAAGGTTGCCCAATATTATTAGTGTGAAGAGGAATCAGTGATGAAGTTGTAACAACTGCAGGAGTGGATGTGGAAGCATCAGTGGCCTTTTGCTCAATACGTGGAGGCCTGGAAGGGGGACAAGATTGAAACCTATTACTAGGTTTTTTACTGAAACATCTTCCTCTAGGTTTTAACTGAGTTGTCCCATGAGCGTGGCTAGCAGGAGAGGGTTTTAACGGACAAGAAGAGGAGTAGTGTACCAAAGACTTACAGTGCTCACACGGAGAAGGTCGCCACTCATATTGATCCTTCAACCCAACAACATCTCTTTCTAAAGAGACTTTGATTTCATCAGGGTAAGTAGCATTACAGTCTACAAGGACGCAAATTCGTGCATACGTTAGGCGCATTTTTGCTCTGTGAGGTGATCAGCAGCTAGTGGCATTCCTATTTTACTTGCTATCCTCGAAATGCCCTCGGAATTCCAACATGCAAGCGGGAGATCGTGAATCTTAACCCAAATCAGAACCGTAGAGAAATTTTCCCTCTTCGGTTTGAATTTTGAGTGCCATTTTTGAAGAACAAAAGGATTCCCAAGAAGAAACCAGACACCTTTGGACCAAGCCATATCATAGTCTTCTGCACAAGAGAAACACAAAAGGAAAAACCCCTCACTAAGTGAAAGAAGTTTGAGAGAACCTTTTAAAGACCAAGTTTTGTTTAAAGCTCCTAACAGCGCTTCATAGAATGGTCGACGCCCTATGGAATATCCAACAAGACATAGATTCCAGTCTCTGCTTCCTTGCTCAAGCTTGTTACTTGAAAATGGAATAATTTCTGGTTCAGATGGATGATGCGAAAAATTGAAAACCTTTGGAGATGGAGAGGAAGAGTCAGGAGCAAAAATCTGGCTCCAGTTCCGCACCGATGCAGAAGCCACAGCAGCAGATGAGGAGAGTGGTGCGAAACCAGCTGCAAGAGAAGATGAATCCATGAAGAGTGCCCTCTGGCATGCTGCCGGAGGGGCGGAGGGAAGAAGGAGCGCAAAGCTGGCGGGAAAGGAAACCCTAGCAGACTAGTGCATCGGATTTCATCAGATGAAGTTTTTCATTCAATAGGTTAGGATGTTTTTTGATTACTTGGTTACTGGAGCTCTGTTTTTGCTCTGCTGGTCGCTTTCTTTTGGTGCCCGGTGTTTTAGTATCAGGTGGAGATCGAGGTGTGTTGTTATTAAGGTGGTGAGTTCTTCTAATGCCTATTTTATTATTGATTGCTGCTATCATTCTTGGAGGTTGTATTTGTTCTGTTGGAGGAGGTTGGTTTTAAGGGGGTGTTTGTTTTTCTGTCCATCTTTCATTTTGGTTAACACCTGGAGGTTGCAGGTTTTCTGGGTTGATAATTTGCATAAGAATTAGGATATTATGAGAGCTGAGGTTTTTGGTCTGGGGAATATGTGGATGAAGCTTTTAACGGTGATGTTTTGGTGTGGTTGGAATTTGCTGGAGCTGATTCTGGGTATTAGTATCAGTTGGTATTTCTTATATATAACTAATTTTCTTTCATGCATTATTTATTACCTAGCTTATATATCTTTTTTTAGAGTTCTTTGCAGGGATAATTCATCTTTATATTTATTGATCCTCAACGACTGCAAGGTACTCTTATTTTGGTGTCTTTTTTGGCTTTTCTATTTTCTTTATCAATTTTGCAGGAAGACTGAGCGAAACGGAAATTATCTGATCTTCCAATTTTGGGTATTGTATCTGTACAGCCCGAGGCTTTATTTATGTTCTTTTTTAATCTTAGGAGAAGGACCCACCGGCTCTTAGGTTTTCTTTTCTTTTTCATTGTAGCTTTTCTGAGCATTAGAGAGCTGGAGGGATCTTTTAAGGACTTTTGTAACTGTATTTTGATATTTTAATAAAAAAAAAAGGTTGAACTGAGAAGAATATGACTAACATCATTAAGGATTGATGAGGAGGGGATTGAAAGGAAAGTTATTTATCTAGATCTTGGATGTGTTGAGCTCTTCCTCATCACATATTGAAAGCGTTAAAACTAAAATTGGTGCAATGACTGAGGTGATGGAGATGTAGATTATAGTGGTTAGCAATGCCAATTTGGCCATGGATGATGTTGTATATCCTCCTATTATAGTCATGTGGATAATAGATGAGGATGATGAACCTCTATTATAATAAGTAAGGAGGAGAGTCCTATTATGGGGAACAAATAAGAGGATGTGTGTAGGAGGTCACCTCCATTGAATAATGTGATACTGCACAAGTATAACATTTAGGTAAGTAAGTGAAAGAAGGGTAATTTTGATTGTTTAATAATAATATTAATAGGAAAGAAGGTTCTTGTTATGAAAGAGCCCAAATTTGCATTTCTTAAAGTGAGTTTTTGTATCTCCCATTAAGCAAGCAGAAGATGAGGGCCAAAAATGATAGGTGACCTTCTAGCATCATAGGGGAATTGTTCTATGATATTAATATCTATTTGATCCCATGAGATTAATTAACTCATCTCTTGATGAACTTTAAATATTAATTATAAGAATTATGATAGTTGAGGAGCCCCAAAATGTGGATGTCACTAGAGTAGTTGAGTTTATCAAGCCTTCTGATAAAGTGTTCATCAGTATGTAAGTAGACATTAGTAAATAAACTGTAATTGGTGAGTTTGTGGCACTAGTTGTAGAGGTGTGGGTTGGGGTAGAAAAAAAGGAGTGAATAGTTAATATTATTATACTAGAGTTTATTATCTCACTCTTATGTGCTTAGTTTAAAAGATTTTTTAAAAGGTTGGCGGTCTTGGAGAGCATGAAGAAATTTCAAGGCATTCGTGAGTTTAATTGACAATAAGGTAAGGTGGCATTGGGGGAAGTCATATAGTTTGGAAAGGAGGTTTTTGAACTAAAAGTGGTCATTCAAGCAATGGGAACTCAATAAGGCATGGTGAAGTCCCTCATCATCTTTATGAGAGTTGAGGGGAGAGCATTTATGCATATAAATTCATCTGAATTTAATACGGTTAGCAAACTTTTGTTTGATTACATAGATGGTGTAGGGTGGTTAACATAAGTGATTTTTATTGACCCCCTATATAGCTTGCTCCATGGAAGGAAATAGAATGACCCCATTTTTCTAATAATTTTATTTATTTTTACTTTTTACTGTAATGATGTAATGTAATAATTTAAATAAATATTTTTCATTTGAAAAATATTTTTAGTTTCAAGAAAGTTTGCATAATTTCATTTCTTCACTTTTTCTTTTTTAGTAATGTGATGAGCACTATGTCATGAGGCTAGTGAGAAGAATTTGTGAGTTCTCTTAAAGACATCACCATAAAGGGACAGTGAGTGGCCTCTTGAGGGACGAGTAAAAGACTTAGAAAATTCTAGGAAAATATATTTTATCATGTCCATCACAATGTGTGTGAGAGAAGAGTGAAGGATGAGTTTGAATTGAATGAAATATGATTGAAATTCACCAAATGCTAGAAAATGAGAGAGTTACTTGTATAAGAGAGAGAAATCTTAGGGTATGTGAGGGAAGGATCTTGATTTTTTTGTTATGATGGAGAGAGGAATTTTTTTTTTTTTTTTGCATATAATATAATGGGAGGGTTGCATCGATATCCATGTATAGTACTTTTCTCTATAAATAGGTGGAGTAGTGCCACATGAATGCAATCTCCATTTTAATTCCCACACACACCCGCTCATTTCCCCACTTTAATTGTTATACTATGAGTGATCTATGAGATTATGGCTACTTTTTATAAGTTTGCTAAGGTGCTTGATATTGTATATAATACATAAGAATCCATGTTGTCTGATAAGTACACTAAATTAATAATCCACACAATTCTTATTCCATAATATTTTATTATGTGGTAGGTAGGTGGTGATGAGCATATTATTTTGATCATTGAATATACACTGTTAATCCCATTTGATCTTTTTCTACTAGGCTTGCAATTTTATAGGTCTTCACCAACTCGATGGTGAGTGTAATGTCATTTACTTCTTATGTGCTTAAGCACCAGCTGCATTGGTATTTCTACTTAATTTGGCACATCTTTTTGGTGAAGGAATAAAAAGACTATTACATACATTTCTCATGAATTATTTTGAAGGTGCTTTGGTTAGATGATAAAGTTTGTGACTGGATGGCCAAGTTTATCATCATCAAAAGCAATAACACCATATGGTGCTTAACCATCTAGTCAAAGAAGTTAATTGTACCTACTCTAATATACGATGAGGAGTAAGTGATGTTAAAGATCAAAGGACAGTTAAACTAATGATTCATCACCTTGCCTACCATAACATCTTCTGTAACATTTATGGTAAGATTTTATATAACAAAAAAATAATTATTTTACTTATCTCATATTAACATTTTATTTTTTGTTCAAAAGAATTTGTGGGCTACAAGCTTCCCTAAGACTTGGATATCATCAAGGGTCTCATGAACAATTAGGAGAGGGGAAGCTAAGGGACAAAAAGGTTGTCATTTATGGAGGGACATGCTAAGTCTATTGGAGGCATGATACTCTATCAAAAGAATGTTAGAATTCTAGAAGGGGAGGGAGCTCTCCCATAGGGGATTAATTCTAGCAATTTCCAAAGGAATTATAACCTCCCCTAACTAAAGTGAAGGACTTAATTGAGACTTTGGGATCTAAAAAAAGGATGTGAACTCCTTATGCACCCAAGGGCATAGCGATAGAAGAGTAAGTTACCATTAAGAGAAATAAAAGGAGAGCCATCCCCCTATCTTCACAATGATTGGTAAGGAGAAGGCTCCTGTTGAGTCAAAAGGGAGATCATCAAGTCCCTAAGAAAATCATCAATAGTTTAGTTATTGAGTAGTAGCAAGTGAAGCTTATTGTCTAATGAAACTCTAATGGATACTTTATGATGGATCAAGCAGGGCAGCCTCATCCATTCCAAGCAACTAAATAAGCTCACTACTTCTAATATTGGGTACTCTATGATGAATGACTTAAGTAAAGTATGATATACAGTCTTCTTCCTAGTCCATTGTTAGGTTGAGAACTTGGAAAAAATCTTGATCTTGGAGTTGATATATAGTGAGGTCTAAAAATTCTAGGAGGATGAGTGCATAAAGAAGCTAGTCAAGCTGGAGAAGGTGGATATAATAGAAAGTGAGCTTGCCAAGTAGATGGATTGACTTCAAGATGAGCAGGAGAACACCATTGTGAAGTCGGTGCTGCAGGTGAAAGAGTAGACATAGGAAAAACTTGCCAACTTTTTTATTAAATCAAATGCAACTTAAAAGGAATGGGTCATTATCCTCACTTGGGTGAGTATGATAAAATCTTTGATGAGCACTTTCATGCCAATATCAAATACTATTTATAGAAGCTCATTATATAGGGTTAGATTGCTCCTCATTTAAATGGCCCTTCTATTTTTTTTGAGGTATTCAGTAAGAGTGATGAGAGTGATGGTGTGAGTAAAAATGGTGATTGATCAGTACTCGTTTATTTATTTTTATGGTGTGAGTAAAAATGGTGATTGATCAGTACTCATTTTAATGGCCCCTTTATATTTTATGTTTTATTTATTTTTACTTTTTTTGTCATAATGGGTGGCTATTGCATAGGTAACCCTTTTTTTGGGAATGAAGTAAATATTTTTTTTCTAAATTTTATTTTTAAGTGTTGAACTAGCTTCCATATAAATAGACTTTTATGTGTGGATGATTATGGACACACACCCCGTAGGTGAACATAACTATGAAGTAATATAAGGGTTCTCACCGATTAAGTAAGCCTAATGTTATTACAAATAAAATTCAATATAAAATAGTAAAGCTTCTCTTCCATGTAATAATAGGGAAGCAGTTCTAAAAGAAATCTCTAAGTTTGTAACTAACTGTTGCTTAAGTATTTAAAGTTAGCTATGACTCATAAACTAATTAAAGTTATCTTCATAAGGAAAAGAACCAAGATTCAGGTGAATATGGTGTATTTTGTGAAGCTTGATAGAGTTCATAGTTGAAATTTATTATTGGCATGTGTAATTGAGCTTGGCGAGAATATTTTCATACCATAATTCAGTGTGAGGTCTTGTTTTATATTTAATTGGTGGCTATGGGTGATTTGAGATCATTCATATAAATCATATGGGTGGATTGATTTTTTTTAGATATTTATTCAAGTCTTTAAATTAGTGTAATAATATAATTGAAGCTGCAAAGTCTTATAGTGGCTTAAATTTTAAGTGGGAGTGTTGGCTATAAAACTTTTAAAAGTAAGCTCGTTAGTTTTATCCAATGTTTGTGGTGGGTTGTGCCTTACATCAAACTTTTACACTTTATGGGGGTAACCACCTAAACTTATCAGCTATAAGGGACTAATGTACTACTCAATGTAGATCTTATTGGAAAGGGTGAAGGCATCCTATTAAAATGACTACATAGATTCTTACCATCACCATTAGTATGGGTACAATAAGCCTTGCTAAATAAGAGGAACTCATGTGCTACTTATCATGAGTCATATATAAAGGGGGAGTTAGCTCATAGTGGCTACGTGATTTGAAGTAGATGAATGGTGGTGAGTTTCTTTGATAATGGGTATCTATGTTTGATGGAAAGTTAGATGCCTTTGATTTAACGATGATTTTACTTTTAGCAAGCACTTTTAGGGAAAATTTTAAGAGCTTGAATATGAGTTCATTCTTTATTCAAAAAACCCGTTAGAGAGAGAAAATTTTGAAATTTCAAAATTTCTTTCCCGGATTCTGTTCCCGGATTTCAGGATTGGAGGGGATCGATGGCTGCGGATAGCCGCCGGCAAGGTCATGACGGTTTCTCCGAGGAGGATGAACGACGACTTTCATCGTCTTCAAGATCTCCGCCATTTGTAGGTATTTCGAAGTTAATTGTTAATGATAAAGGGTTGTTGTTTTTTAATTCAAAACAGAGAGAAACGTTATCGTTGAAGAGACGACAAGGCCCATTGGTGATAAAGGAGGTATCAGATTTTTCACCTAAGGTGATCAATCATGTGGAAGGAAAAGGCAAATCATTAGCTGTAGCTGAGGAGGTGGTTACTCCTAAGAGTTTGAAATCTTCTGTAATTCCTTCTAATAACACAGCTTCTACTTCTGGAATGAAAATTTTTGTTAATCAGTTCGGGAACCCAAATGATATCCATGGACTCTGTTGTAGCGAGATAAATGTGGATTCTCTAATTTCGGTTGACAAAAATATTGATTATGCATCAAAAAGAGGGAATGGCTCGGCTGGAGATAAGGTATCTGATGGAATGCCTAAGAACTCTGTAGGCTTGGGTAATGTGAATCCTTGGAGCAAGAAACCATATATAAAATAGGATTTTAAAGAAGATGAGGTATTATTATCTGAGGACGGAATGGCTGTTAAGCTAAATGAAGAAATGGAGAAGTTGAACTATAAGAAACTGTTGAATTAACTGGTAATTAAGGTTTTCGAAAAAGATTTACCTTCCCATTTGGTGGCTTGGAAGATTAGGAGGTAATGGAGTCAATTTGGACAATTCCAATTTACAACGTTGGGTGAAGCCTGGTTTTTATGCTCTTTCGCTACTGGAGACATGGAGGATGCAGTTCATTCAGGAGGCCCTTGGTTAGTTAACGGGCATGTTGTAGGCATGCAAAAGTCGACATCGGAATTTACTACTGCATCGTTGAAGGGACTTTCTTCTCCAACTTGGATCAGATTGCCCCACTTACCTTTGCATTGCTGGGATGAGAAGAATGTAGCTTACATTGCCTCAAGAATTGGTAAACCACTTATGTTGGACGGTAACATGTTTTAGTGGGGGAGGAGGAAATTTGCAAGAGTATGTGTAAGAATAAGGCTTGATCAGCCCCTTCCAGTAGGTGTTTGGGTGGATAGCATGGCTGGAAGATTCTTCAAAAAAGTGGAATATGAGAAGATACCAAACTTTTGCTTTGGTTGTGGAAAGATAGGACATGTGAAGAATGAATGTGCTCTAAAAGAGAAAAATCCAAAAACTGTGGAGAATGTTTTAGAAAATGGCAGAAAGATGATAAAGGTGAGAAGAAGGAGGTCTTAATTGAGCCTTCATATGGTCCGTGGATCCTTGTCAATAAGAAAAGAGGAAGAAGATTTAATCAGAGCTACATGGGGATTAAGCCAAAAACTGTTAAGCCAATCACAGTGAAATATGTTAAGAAGGATAATGTTCCAGTTATTACCACACAGGAAGTTCAGAATGGTTTGGGTGAAGGCAGCATGAACGTAGTCTCTATTCCTGAGATTCCAGAGAGAATCGGTGATGAAGTTGAACAAATTGAGGAAGGGGAATATAGACCGGAAAGAGATTTAGTTGAAAAGTTAGAACATAACATTGTTCTTGTGGATTAGAAAGATCAGTCTGGGGAAATTTTTATATGATATGGTTATGAATTGGATAAGACCATACCTGATTCAAATGGTTTTTCAAATTCAGCCAATAAGTTTGAAGTATTGAATATGGTTGATGATGATATGATGGAGGTGGGTAATATTATAAGTGGAAGTGATATTGTGGTAAGCAACATCAATTCATCTAAGAATGGAAAGGAGTTGGATAAATGTTGTGAAGTATGACAGAACAGGGAAATTAATGGAGGAGAAAAAGCTAGAGAAGTTATACCAGGTGGGGAGAGTAACAAAGTAAAGCTAGCAAAAGAATAGAAGTTTCTTGGTCCAATTAAAAAGGCTCCCAGAGGGAAAAATTTAGATGGGGTTGGCAGTAGAAAGAAGGGAGGGGCCTCATCCCCTAGAATTAAATTATGAATTCCATAGCTTTTTGGAATTTTAGAGGAGCCAAGAAGAAGGAGGCTTCTCTCTACCTCAAGGAATTTTTTAAAGATCATGGAGTTCTTTTTGTGGGACTAGTGGAAACAAAAATCAACAATTTCAACAAATTTGATTTGGATAAAATCTTGGGCAATGATTGAGACTTATTTATGGTTCCTTCAGATGGCTTGTCGGGAGGTATGTTGTTATTATGGAGATCGGATATGTCTTCTTTACAGTTCTCAAGGAGTCAGAGCAATGTGTGATTGGGAACCTTAATGTTCTCAATAAAGGTATGTGGATGGTTGCTACAGTATAGAGAAGCAAGGAGGTGGTGAAAAGAAGAAGTTTGTGAAGTTGTATTCGAGAAGTTGCAACTATGAAGGTCCCTTTGGTTGTAGGGGGAGACTTCAATTGCATAATCTTTCAAGATGAGAAAAGAGGAGGCAAGACATTTGTGTTCTCTCAAGGTCCAAAGGAGATGTTGGACTTCATGAATGAGAATGATTTGCAAGATGTTAAGGTGGTGGGACCAAGGTTCAACTGGTGCAATAACAAAAGTGGGGGAGGTTTTTACTTAACACCATGGCTATCAACTTTATTCAAGTGGCTCTAGTGAGACATTTAGCCAGAATTGCCTCAGACCATTGTGCTATAGTATTAAAAATTTTTTATTCTCCATTTAGAAGTAAAGGGATTCTCAAATTTGAAGATGTATGGTTATCCTATAGAGGTTTGGCTCACATCATAGAGAAAATCTAGAAAAGGAGATTTCAAGGCAATGATATGGAAATCCTTAACAACAAATGTAAAAAAGCTTTAAAACATTTGCATTTTTGGGGGAAGGCTAAGGTAAATGAGTTCTCTATCGAGAAGGACAAATTAAAGGAAGAAATAGTTCATCTTCAAGAAGAGGAAGCAAACGAGGGTTGGTTGAGTGAAGAAATGCTTTTGAGGCTGGGAAATAAAGTTAGAGAACTCAGTATGACACTTGGTCGGTTAAATACTTGGTGGAAACAAAGAGCAAAGGTGAGATGGTATGAGGAGGGAGATGCCAACACAAAATTCTTTCACTCTTTTGCAAACTGGATTTCACAAATAAAGAAGTGCAATGGGGAACTAACTGAAGATCCTAAAGAAGTACAGGAAATATTTTTTAGATATTTTCTGGATAAATGGAAGGAGAGGGACTGCTATGAAGAAAACTGGCCTGCACCATATAGTATTCTGGATGATGATGATAGGAGAATACTGGTTACTGAAGTTTTAGATTTGGAAATTGCAAAAAATATCAAATTGCTGGGCAACAATTAAGCTCCTGGAGTTGATGGCATTACTTACTCCTTCTTCAAGGCTTATTGGAGCATTGCAGGTGATGATGTTTGCAAAGCAGTAAAAAATTTCTTTGAAATGGGAAGGATATGCAAGGAATGGAAGGACACACTAGTGGTGCTAATTCCAAAGATGAAGAATCCAGTCACGCCTGCTGGTTTTCAATCGATTAGTTTGTGTAATTCTATTTATAAAATTATTGTTAAAGTTCTTTTGAACAGGTTGTTGGTGGTCATTCCAAAAATTATTTCGGAGGAGCAGGTGGCTTATGTCAAAGGAAGGAACATTGCAGATCACTTATTACTAGCTCAAGAAGTTTCAAACAAAATCAGAATGTCTAAAGCAGCCAATGGTTTGGTAGCAGTCAAATTAGACATGGAGCAAGCTTATGGTAGCATGTGTTGGAAGACTCTTCAGAAAATACTCGGGATCTTGGGCTTCCCTAAGCAGTTTATGGACTTGGTGAGGAATGTATTATGGATCCTAGATATGCTATCTCTATTAATGGTGGAATTTCTAATTGGATTGAAGGGAGGAGTGGTTTACGTCAAGGTTGTCCACTCTCTCCTTTTCTTTTTATAATATGCTCCCAACTTCTTTCTAATGGCTTTTTAAGTGAAGGCAAGGAAATTGGCATCCGTATTGCTCCTAATACTCAAAGGATTTTTCATTTGGTTTATGCCGATGACGTCCTCTTATTTTCTGATGCAAAGGTTAAAAGTATCAAGAAGGTAAAAAAACATTTTGGTTGATTATTGTGCATGGACTGGATTGAGTTTGAATACTAAAAAATTAGATCTAATTTTTAACAAATATGTCAACAGAGGAAGAACAAAGAAGATTGTAAGGGTGTTGGAGATAAGACAAGTAGAAGAAATGGAATATTTGGGAACCAAATTTGCTCTTAGAAGACTTAAAAAGACTGATTTTAAAGGTCTTTTAGACAAATCTATGAACACACTTAATGCTTGGGGAAATAGATACATTTCCCTAGCAGGTAGGTTTGTTTTGATAAAACATTTTTTGGGTAATCTTCCTTTGTTCCTTATGTCTCACTCTCTTATCCCCTTAAGTATTTTGAGGGAATTTGAGAAAATTTCCAGAAATTTTATCTGGAATAAGTTTGATGGCAGACAAGGAATGCATTATGTGGCTTGGGAAGAAATTTGCAAACATAATTCCTTGTTAAATAGGATCCTAACGGCTAAGTATGGAAATGATTGGTGGTGAAGTGATTCTTGGAGATGTGGTTCTTCTTCCTGGAAGATTATAGCTAGCGGTTGGAAGGCCTTGAAAGGTTTCATAAGATGGAAAGTTGTGAATGGTAGGAGCATTAATGTATTAAAGGATGTATGGGTCTTGGACAAATGTTTGAATAAATGGCCTACTTTTGTGGCTATTTTTGAAGATGACAACTCAACTCTTGATTTCTTTATTCAAGAAGGTGGCTGGAATAGAGAGAAGCTTCCTATGTTTTTTGGGGAAGATTTGGTGAAGCTAATCTGTAATATTCAAATTTGTCAAGATTCAGAATCAGATTATATGGGGTTGAAAAGGAAATTGTCGAGGAAATCAATTTCTTCTATGTTAAGAGAAGAAAATGTGAGGGAAGTAGCTGTGGTGGATCATAATGCTTGGATTCATAAGGTGAAAATGAATGCAAGAGATTATTCATTTGGAGATTGAGCAAAGATGTAGTTCCTATAGCGAATTTCTTGAAGAGAAGGAGGCTAAGCAGCTGCAACCTATGTCCTAGAGGTTGTGGGGAGGTGGAGGATGTAGATCATATTACTTATAAATGCTCAAAGCTTATTGAAGTTATCTTGAAGCTAAGAAGATGGAGATTTTTTGTACCAATTTTTAGTTCATTTCAGCATTGTTTAAATGAGCTAAAATCTGTGTATGAAGATAATAAATTACTGGTGAAATTATATTTTGCTTTATTATGGTATTCCTGGAATAACAGGAATATGAAGAAGCACCAGAAGGCTGAAGATAGTGTATCAATCATTGCAGCTAATGTGATTAGCTTTGTTAATATGGATAAACTTAATAAAGATATATCGGATTACTGGGATGTCGGTCAGTCTTTAGGACCGTTCTACGATTTCTGGTGTCCTCCCCCACCCGAGTGGTACAAAATAAATGTTGATGCTGCATTGAAGAATAACTATGAAGCAACCATTGCAGGCATTGTCCGAGACTGCAAAGAAAGATTTATGTTGGCATTTGGCTTTCATGGAATACATTGGGATAATTCTCAGGTTGAACTCCTTGCTTTCATCTCTCTTAAGGATGTTTTGAGGGATTATTTTTTTAATACTAAAGGTATTATTTTGGAAGGAGACAATAAGAATGTGATCCTATTCCTTCAAAATTTGTATAGCAATCAGAAGGAAATAGGTGGAAACATAACACATGATGATTTCTCATTCTTAATAAATTGGGATAACGTCATTTTTTATTTTGTGGATAGAAATTGTAACAAGGTAGCTGATTACTATGCTAACCTTGCTTTTTTGTTTGATTTTGTTTGGGATGTCTTTTGTGAGAGGTCACTTCCTTCTACCCTTTCTCATCTTGTAAAGGAGGAAAGTGATAGAGTGAATAACTCTCACTAGTTTGTACCTAGTTTTCTTTTGAATAAATTCTAATGCACTTTGCATTTCTTCAAAAAAAAAAAAGAAGAATATGAGTTCATACTTGATAGGTAGTAAGGCGTGAACCTCTCTTAAGAGACCACTTTAGATTTCCTTTCCGTCATATGCTTTTAGGTCTTGACTCTATTAAAGGGATTAGTTCATTTCATTTTTAACCTTAAACCTTGGTGAGAACAATGCTAGTCCTCAAAGCATTTGGTAACAATAAATTATTACAGAGATGCACATCTAAGTCTAGAAGAGATATGGACATTAATTTTGCTAGGAACTCACACAGAGATGGATGCGAGTATCCTATATGATTGGCATCAATGGAACAAGTTCCTAAGAATTTGGGTGACTATCAGTAATTACTTTAACTTTTTCCCTTGGGTAAATGTAAGCTTTTTGAGTGAATCAAAAAGTGTTCTTAGAGCATTTTTATTGAAAGTTTTGTTAATCAATTATTTTACTCATTGTAAATGAACCTATCATATTGAAAATAATAAGGAAATAAAAATGAGAGAAAGCTTATAACATTTTAAAGGTAAGAGAGTATAAATGCGAAAAAGAAATGCAAGTGTAGTGATGAAGCTTCCCCTCATAAGTAAAAAAAATCAAGAGCACATCATCACTCCCTAAACTCACATCATACCTACAAGATTATGTATGAAGTTGATTGGAAGCTGACTTACTTTTTGACAATGTATGGGCCTATTGACATAATTATCAATTTTTGAAAATTGAAAGGAGGGAAGAAATATTTACCTTTTTCAAAATGAGGTCACTGTGTTTGAAGGCCTTTTCCTTGACATCTAAGTTATAATATATAACAATTCTCATTTAGAATTCTTCCTTCCTGACCTGAGGGTGGCTTGTGTTCCAAGTTATTTTAATAAGTCTTCATCATTTAGAAACATTCTTGATTTGCCTCCGCACACTAATCAAGCTCACTTTAATCATGGTTAGCAATGATTATCACTCGCTGGCTGTGTAGTTTAATTTTGATGGATAGTGCTTCCTTGGTAATATAGGTGAGTTAATACGCTATATGCCTAGTCCCAAATGATGGATTCATCCTTAAAGGCCTAGAACTGAGAATGATACTTATTGAAAATGTGCACCCAAGTCTTCTAATTTTGATGATAACAAATATTAATGATTTTTTTATAATTCTATTACCTAACAATTGAGTTTATTACATATAAGTTTTACCCTACTCAATAACATTTCGGGTCCGTTGTTCACTTGCAACTTCGGTTAGCTCAATATTGGGTAAACTAGGATCAAAGTCTATATTTTCAGTCTTTATATAATTTTTATCTTTCTTTAGCTAATCATGAATTGAGGTGGATCATAAAGTTGAGTAACCTTACACACACACACTCAAGAGGGTGAGTTAGTGAGTTAGGAAGAAGATGAGTTTTTTAAACTAATGGTATTGTACGAATTACATCAGAATGGATGATCATTTAACCAGAAAAATTATTAGTTAGGGCACTTCTATTAATTGTGGTTGATTAAGCAAATCATCCTAGACCATCCTTATTACACAGGATGATCATATATAATCATGAAAACAACAACCAATCATAATTTATGCTATATTTCATAATTCAAATTTTATTCTAATCGCACCATACGATATGCATCATATTGTTTGATAAATGGAAATCATGCCTAAATTGATCTTATAATTAGGGTAACAATTATGGTTAATTTGTTCAAACAAATCATATAGGATGATCGATGGCAATCGTATTGTATGACATGAGCGATGTACGAGATAATAATTTTAGTCGCCTTTCCTCGAAGATGACTGACCATAGTTTTTCAACTAATTGTACATGAAAACCCCCTAATTGTTTTTGTTGAGATTCGTTCACTATGAATTTGGTTGTTAAACCTAAGCTTATGTCCCAAGGCTATCCAAGAGGGGGGGGGGGGGTGAATTGGTATTTTTTTAAAAAACAATTATCCCTCTTGAGTATGTTGAACTGAAAATAAACTTTAATGAATTTTTAGAAAAAGTTTTTCAACCACAATTTTTAGAACAAAACAAAATGTGGAAAATAAAAAACGGTAAAAATAAAAGACACAAAATTTATAGTGGTTCAGTTTAAACCAAACCTACATCCACTCCCCGGAGGCACCCTCCAAGTATTGCACTAAAACCAATAGTGTCTCTCCTTTTGCACCCACAGAAAGGCGGAGAAGCCTTTATAAACACTCTTTCCACCACTACCCGGTGCGGCAGAGAACCGTCATCCTTTTACACTATCCCCAGTGTTGGCAGAGAACCTTCATCCTTTTATACTATCCCCAGTGTGGGAAAAGAACCATTCGTCCTTTTACACTATCCCCAGTGTGGGCAGAGAACCCTTCGGCTGTTCACACTCTCCTAGTGTGGGCAGAGAACCCTCCGGTTGTTCACACTCTTCTAGTGTGGGCAGAGAACCCTCCGTCTATTTATACTCTCCAAGTGTCGGCAGAGAACCGGATCTCCTTGACAGATCTCCTCACAAGAAATTTAGAAGGAAGAAAGAAAAGAGTGAAGTAATCCTAAATCCCAAGTAGAGATTCTTACCTTTGAACACCAAGTGAAGCTTTTACGCTCCAGTGGTAGGAATCCTCCTTTGAATGCTCTCTCACACTCTCTCCTTGACTCTTCTTTAAATAGACACGAAGATCAAATGGCAAAAAGATTGGGTGGCAGTCTAAATTGGACTATATATAGGAGAGACAAGAAAAATCGTCCAAAAGTGCAAATTTTTCAAGTCAACACAAAATGAATCGTCCCGTACGATCATGGATCATCCTGGACGATTTTAATTAAAGTGTCAGAAACGATCCTAATGAATATTGGTACGAACTATGTTCATTCACGATCATCATCCCGTACGAACTAGGTTCATCCGGTACGATCAGTTATATAATAGGTCGGTTCCCAAATAACTATATGGACATAACCAACTTTGGTAAGTTGGTTCACATCCCCGGACAAAATTTTTACAGAGAGCAACTTGTCCTGACACGATAATTAACTTCGTCTGAATAAAATTTTTACAGAGAAGAATTCATCCTGGGACGATTTGGATTTTGTCTGGACAAAATTTTTACAGAGAAGAAATCGTCCTGGCATGATTATAGATATCGTCTGAACAAAATTTTTACAGAGCCTAACTCGTCCTGGGATGAAAATAATTTGGTCCTGGATGATTAGGACTTAAAAAAATTTCCTCCAACTCCTATTCATTCCATTGCTCTTACTGGGAGAAAACTGACCTGATCGTACGGGACGAAGTCCCGTATGAACTAGGTTCGTCTCGTACGATCAGTACAAATTTTGTAAGATCTCCTTAAGTGTGTGTGTGTGTGTTTTTATTCACTCAATTAAAATCACTCCCTCTCAATTTAAAGAACAATTTAAAGCTTCAATTTGTAAAGAATTGTATGCTGAATTTGATTTGAAGTCTTCATAGTTTGGAGTTCAATTTTACTGAAATGTTAGTAGAAACAAGAGCAAAAATAAATCTTCCAAAAAGTGTTAGGAGATAACTACACATAAAACAATAATATTTGGAATCATCAAAACTATACAAGTTGTAAAAATGTAGAAATGCAAATAGCTATCTTAACATTTTTTATTATATAAATTGAGCTCTCATGGGATGATAATTTACCATCACCTATCCTACTGGATGATAAATACAAACTCTTGAACTAATCATACATGATAATATAGTTTGAACTATTTAAAATGGGTTATTTTGTAATAATAATATTGGATGATACTCTCAATCGTCCTGGACGATCTGTTCATCTCTTTAAATTGATTATACAAGGTCTATCTCTTTGTACAATAATAACATGAGTACTTTGAACTAATTGTACAGGATGATCTTATATTATAACGTATGATAAGAGTTACTAGATTGAAATTTAGGGCTTTTTGAGAGGATCTCTATTTAAACTCTTACTTATATTTTTTTCTAAGAGTTTTGTTGCCTATATGTCTTAAGAGGGAGCATAAAGAAAGATTTAAGGAGTTCTTTGGGATAGAGAAGAGAGAGAGAGAGAGAGAGAGAGAGAGAGAGAGAGAGAGAGAGAGAGAGAGAGAGTGGGAGAGAGAGAGAGAGAGATATTTGTGGGAGAGAGTTATGAGTGATTCACAAGGTTACTCCAAGCAAGGTTCTTCCCTATCTTCTTAAAGCTTCAACCTTGATCCTTTTGTGGCTCTAGAGAAACATTCAATAGGACTAGGTTGTGGTTTTATGCCATCTCTAGGAGGGAGAAAAATGATTCTTGGTTCTCTGTCATCTCCACGAGGGACGAAAAGGATTCTATGTTCTTCTTTTCCTTCACCAAGAGCGTAAAAAGGATTCCAGGTTCTCTAGCATCACCAGGAGGGTGAAAAAGAGTAAGTTCCTCTACCACAATGGGTTAGGGGAAGAACTTTTATATGTACTTCTCCCCCTTGTTGTGGGGAAAAAAAGAGATACACTAATTTTAGTGCAATATCTAGAAAGGAGGTTTCTAGGGAGTGGATAAAAAAACAGGTTAGAGCAAACCACTACAAATTTTAGTTTGTTTGTTCTTAGTATTTTCCATTCTTTGTTCTTTTTTTATTAGTTATGGGTTTGAAAACTCTGATCTTTTTGTTATTGTGAAGTTAATTTGCTTTCGCTTCAAGGGATAATTGTTTTTCCAAATATTATTAAAAGATATTCTTTTTCTTAAAGAAATTTTTAAATTAGTAATACAACCCCCCCCCCCCCCCATCTTGGTATGCCTCAAGTTTATTCCTTTAGAACTCACAACCTCCTCGAACTTTCATGTGGTATAAGAGCAGGATTCAAAAACTAAGTTTAAAAAAACTTTTAAAAAATGTTCAATGGCTAATATTAGAAATCGTAATACTATAGAAGGATATTCAATCACATGACCACCTTTATTTGATAACATTCCTTTTGATTTCTAGAAAATTTTCATGTCTACTTTCTTGCAATCTATAAAATATCTCATGTGGATGTTAGTTTACGAAGAATTTTCAGCACCTTCTTGCTTTATAAATGACATTAAAATTGAATTACCTTTTTTTGAATGGGGCATTGAGGATAGAGATTTAGCCCAATTACATGCAAAATGTTTATATTACTTTTTATGTGAAATAAAATATGAAGATTACATGTGTGTATCTACTTGCACAGGTAGTAAAGAAATTTGGGATAAACTCTACAAAACTTATGAAGGATTTAATAGAGTGAAACAATCTAGGATAAAGATTCTGTTCCATGATTATGAGCTCTTTTGCATGAAACCTAATGAGTAAATTTTGGATATGTATACTAGGTTCACATAAATTATCCCATCCCTATATGATTTAGGTAGAGAACTTACCAATTCTAAAAAAGTTAACAAGATCCTGCATTATCTACCTAGTTCCTATGATGCCATAATGATTAATATTATTGGCTTTAAGGATCTGAATGTTTATTCAATTGATAACCTACTTGGATCACTTATTGCTTATGAGTAAGGAGTGAGTCAAATACAGATTAATGTAAGTGAGAAATGAAACTAGAAAACTATTGTCTTCAAGGCTGATGATTTTGATAGTGAAAATTTTGTGCCTTAAATGATGTTGACATAGCACTAATGACAATGCAATTTAAAGCTTTCTAAATAAAAAGAAAAAAGCATCTTCAGAAATGGAATAAAGGTATACCTAATAAAAATTTTAAGGCTTCTTTTGATGTCATATGTTACGAATGTAGGAAACCTGGATACTTAAGTATTCAATGCCCAAATCTTAAAGCTCACCCAATCAAGGAGAAGGGTGTAGAAAAAGTCAAATTTGAAGGGCAAGTAACAGACTCAGAAGGCTTTTGGGCAGACTATGCTTGAGACTCATCTGAGATAGAAGCTGAAGAAGAGGTAACCAGTCTGTGCTAAATGGAAGATAACCATCTTGATCATTTTAAACAAGAGACGGTATGTGAGTTTCCATATAATGAATTATTTAAAGATTCTAAAAAAAATTCATAATGCATATAAAAAGCTTAATAAAATGTATGCAATCCTTAATTCTAATTTTTTAAACTTTCAAAAAGACCATGAATGCCATAGGAAAGATCACTCTACTTTGGATAACTATCATATGGTCTTACTTGTTGAATTTGATGCATTAAATAAGAAGCGTCTAGATTAAATTGTTGAGCATGATTCCTTGGAAGCAATTCATATTGATTTAAAAATTTCATTTAAAGAATTAAAGGCATATTTAGATTAAGCATATAATTTTGAGCTTTCATTTTAAGTTAACAATTTAATTTTTTAAAGTGCAAATAAAATTTTGTAAGAAAAATTAACTTATACTAAAGAAAACAACTCATCACCATAGCTTGCATAATCTAAACCTAAGAAGTGGCACCATTGTTTGAATAGTTGCTATTTGAATGAGTTATATTTATGCAACTTATGTAGTTTTGATGATTCCAAACTGGAGAGTGTGAACAGACGAAGGGTTCTCTGCCCACACTAGGAGAGTGTGAAAGGACGAAGGGTTCTCTGCCCACACTTGGAGAGTGTGAACAGACGAAGGGTTCTCTGCCCACACTAGGAGAGTGTGAAAGGACGAAGGTTCTCTGCCTACACTTGGAGGGTGTGAAAGGACGGACGGTTCTCTGCCGCACCGGGGAGTGGTGAAAAGAGTGTGTTGTAAGGGCTTCTCCGCCTTGCTGTGGGTGCAAAAGGAGAGTCACTATTGGTATTAGTGCAATACTCAGAGGGTGCCTCTGAGGAGTGGATGTAGGTCTGGTTATAGACCGAACCACTATAAATCTGGTGTCATTTACTTTATAGTTTTTACGTTTCCGCACTTTAAATTTCAGTTTAAACAACTCTGTGGTTGAAAAACATTTTTCTACTAACTTTAAAAGAAAATTTTATTTCGGTTCAACTTTATTATTAAGAGGGTTTAAAATTTAAAAAAAAAAACTACCAATTCACCCCCCTCTTGGTAGCCTTGGGACATTTACTTAGGCTTAACAACCTAATTACTGGACTCAACAACCATAACCTACATAGACTAGTGAATCTATTCATATGAGTTATGTGTTTTTCTTGTTGCATGATAGGACATATATCCCACACTTGCACTATCCACCATAGAGCAAATTTAGTGTGGAGGCCAAAACTATATAAAATATAGCATAATATGCAAACATTTCATCCATCAATCCATAAGATGGAACCCAAACTTATTTGGTTTCTCAAATTTAGTCCCTAATGACTTTGTAGGGATGCTCTTACAAAAAGCCTTATGACAGTATGTGGTACATAGACAATGGATGTTTAAGGCACATGTTTGGAAATGTGAAGTAATTCATCATGCTGGAGGTCAGGGTAGAGGGCAAGGTAACACTTGGGGAGTGTAAAGTGGTTGGCTCAGGTATAATTGGAAACTACAAGAATTTTAATATTGAAAATATCTTACTGGTAGATGGCTTAAAACATAATTTGCTCAGCATTAGCCAACTCTGTGATTAAGGGTTCAGCATAAAATTTTTATCTTCCAATTGTATGATTAGCTTAAATGGAAATATTTTTTTGCAAGGAAAAAAAATTAACAATGTTTTCATGCTTGATCTAAATTACATTAAATATACTATTCTTTGCCTGAAAACTATTGCTGAAGAATCTTGGCTATGACATAAGAGATTCTGACAAAAAAATAATAAAAATCTTAGAAAAAAAGCCCAAAAGGACTTAGAGATAGGGATACCCAAACTAGATTTCACTAAGGAACACCTGTGTGATGCCTATCAGTTAAAAAAAAAAAGTTAAATCCTCCTTCCACTTAATTAAGTACATTAACATGGATCAATTTAGATCCATTAGATATAAAAGCCTATGAGGGAAATTCTTTGGGTATGTGATTGTTTATGACTACTCGAGGTTTGCTTAAGTTAGAATCTTATCTCATAAAAAGAATCATTCAAAGAGTTTAAGGCATTCTGCACTTCGATTCATAGAATGCTAGGCTGTGAAATTCTAGCCATTCATAGTAACCATGATGGAGAATTTGAGATGAAAATTTTAAGTCTTATTATAAGGAGATAGAGATAGATCATAACTTTTCAGCTCATAGCACACCTCAAAAAAATGGAGTGGTTGAAAGAAAGAACATAACTTTATTATAAGCCACTAGAGACATATTAGTTGAATACTCACTTCCTAAATATTTCTTGGTAGAAGCGGCAAACATAGTCTATTATGTTCTGAATAGGATTAATATTAAATCTAAGCTAAACAAGACACCCTATAAAATCCTTAAGGATATGACACTTAACCTCTCTCACCTTCATGTCTTTGAATGCAATGTTTTCAATCTAAATAATTAGAAATTCTATTAGGAAAGTTTGACCCTAAATATGATGAAGAAGATTTCTTAGGATACTTGAATGTTGTAAAATGCTATAGAGTTTTTATTATACGGTCAGTGGTGGTAAAGGAGAACACTCATATAGTATTTGATGAATCTGATAATTCTAGAGGATCCAGGGTAGAAGAAGATGAAGTGGTTAAAGTCAACCAAGGAGTAGAATCTATAAATCTAGAAGAGAGGGTAGAACTTGAAATTTCATTGCCTAAAGAATGGAGATATTCTTCAAGTCATCTTAAAGAACTAATCTTAGGAAACCCACTTGAAGGTGTTAGAACTAGGCATTAACATAGAAAAGAAGTTTACAACTCTGCTTTTATCTTAATGATTAAACCATTAAATATAAATTAAGCACTATCTGATGAATTATGGATCCTAGCTACGAAAGAAGAATTGAATTAATTTGCTAAAAATGATATTTGGTAGCTAATTAAAATACATAAGGACCAGAGTGTTGTTGGAATAAAATGGGTTTTCAAAAATAAAATGAATGACTCCAGCATAGTGGTAAGGAATAAAGCAAGAGCAGTGACTAAGGGAACAAAATAGAAGTGATTGACTTTGCAGAGACATTTGCCCAAACAGCTAGATTAGAAGCCATAAGGGTGCTACTATCTTTTGTCTTCTTAAAGGGATTCAAATTATACCAAATGGATGTTAAAAGTTCCTTTTTAAATAAGGTAAGAAAAGAAGATGTGTATGTTAAATAACCCCCAAGCTTTGAAATTTCACAATTTCTTAGTAATGTGTTCAAATTAAAAGAGACATTATATGGACTAAAACAAGCACCCAGAGTATGGTATGAAAGGCTAAGCACAAAGCTAATAGATAGAACCTTTATTAAGGCAAGCATAGATACAACCCTACTTCTTAAAAAGGTAGGAGAAGAATTACTCATTATCCAAATCAATGTTAATGATTATTTATTTAGATCTTATGACAAAACATATGTGATGAATTTTTAATATAATGAGTAAGGAGTTTTAATTGAGTGTTATGGGAGAACTGAACTAATTTTTTTTTAGATTTAGTATATGGCAAAAGGATAATGGAATTTTCCTTTATCAATCAAAATAAATTAAGGGCATTCTTAAGAAATATGAAATGGATAAGGCAAAGGAAATAAACACTCCCATGAGTTGTACAATTCAGTTAGAAAAGGACTCAAATGGAGAATTAGTTTATTAGAAGAAATACAAACGAATAATTGGATCACTTCTTTACTTGACTGCTAGAAGACTTGATATTATGTTTAGAGTTTGTCTCTATGTTATTTTTTAGGTTGATCCGAAAGAATTTCACTTAATTGCTATTAAGAGAATCCTTAGATATTTCTTAGGAAACTAAAACTTGGGAATCTTATTTTCTAGGAGTTGCATCTAAGATTTCAAAACTATATTTTTATATCATGTGAGTTTTTTATGACAATAAAATATTATTATTCTAATTAATGTTTCTCCTTACATAAATTGGATATATTTTCTTTGTATTCTTTGTGTATATTAATGTTTCAGAGAAATCATACTCCAGACTGCCAAAGACTTCAAGATAGATTAGATTAGGGTTTCTTATAATGAAGTATATACTTTTTTTTATTTTTCTTGAGTCTGAGAGCTTGTAATTATAATTGGGTAACTATACACACACAGACTAGGGGAGTGAGTCAAATTTTTTTCTTAAAAATTAATCATAATATATGATTTTTAAATTGTACTAGATAATTTGTCGTGGTAGTTCCTCCAGAACGAAGTTAATCAAATCATGCCTTGAAATTTTTCCTTTTGAACTGTTCATACTATATAAAATTGGGTTCATACAAACGATGTCTAGAGTATGGAATGGTTGCTTACCAATTCATCCCATACAAACATATAATTTTTTTGAACTATTCATATTGTATGAAATTAGGTTTGTACAGTTACCGTGTGTTGCAAATCTAGATTCAGAAATTGTAATTTTGATGATATCAAATTTTTTTGATACTTTTATTTTTTCTACTGTTACCCTACCTACTAATGTTTCAATTCCATAAAGTCAATTGCAAATCAAACCAGCTCAAGATTGGTAGATTAGGACTGAGTCAGTTTGTAAGTATACTTCAAGTATTTTTAACTTTTCTTGAGTCGAATGTAATAAAATGAGTTATGATGTTAAGTAACCTTTGCACACACACACTCAGAGGGAGCAATTTTATCTATTTTATAGTTTTTTTTTTTTTAATTTAATCGTCTGGGATGATCCAAAATTGTCATCGACGATTCATCAAAAATAGAAACCCTAATTAGGGCATCCTGGTTAAGGCAACAAAATTAAGCAAATCTCCCAAGACGATATTAGCAACGTCTTGGACGATATGCTCAAATTAGAAAGAATCAACCATTAACTCTTTTAGACATGTTATTATTTTAGACATCATACAAAACATCATCCTGGATGATGTATTATAATTATGCTTAAATTAGTCTATTGATTAAGGAAAGCAATAAAGGTTTGATTGATCAATCATATCATCTTAGACCATCGCTGGATCATCTTGTACAATTGTTGGATCATCTTGGATGATCAGCTAAATAAATCTTAGTTTCTTCCTGTACAAACAAAATGATATTCTGGATGATATGTATTAATTTGAACTAATTGTACTGGATGATCCAAGAATCATCCTAACCAATAAGTTATTTTTTCATCACCCAAACATGTAAAGTCTAGTCGAATAGAGCGATGGTCTGAATGATATTTGATATTTTGAACTAATCATATAGGACAATCCATAAATCATCCTAAATAATCAGTTATTTTTTCATCATCCAAACAGGTAAAGTCTGGCCAAATAGAGTGATGCTCTGGATGATATTTGACATTTTGAACTAATCATATAGGACGATGTACCCATCATCTTGAATGATCAAAACAAACATATAGTCTAATTATCCAGCCTCCCCCAGATCGCCCTAGCTGATTGAGCTGAATTTGTACTGATCATATTGATCGTCCTAAATGATCTTTATTGGTTTGTTACAATTTAGGGAAATTTTGAAGCTGTTATATACAAGATCTCTTATTTACTCAAGATGTGATCATTTTATATTGTCCTAATTTGAAAGAGCCAAAAGGAGAGGGAGAGTTTGGGAGAGGGAGAGGATCTTGTGAGGAGTTTATGAGGGTTTCACAAAAGTTGCTCCAAGCAAGGATCTGAGTCATCTTCTCCAATCATTGTCCTTGGTTTCTTGGAGGTTCTATAGAGGTCTACTTCAGTGATTGATCGAGGTTCACTTCCTTCTTTTGGAGGAAGCAAAAGGAGTCGAGTTCTCTGCCTGCTTCAGGAGGAAGCAAAAGGAGTTAGGTTTCTTTACCTCACCAGGATTGGTGGAAAGAAGTTTTATACAGGCTTCTCTGCCTTACTGTGAGAGAAAAAGGAGAGTCACTGAGTTTAGTAAAATACATGGAGGAGAGGCTATGGTGAGTGGATGACGGTCAAGTTGACAAAATCGCTAAAAATATGGTGTGTTCTTTCTTGTTATATATTCCATATTAAATTTTTGTACTTTATTTTCTGGTGAATAATTGTTTGGTTTGTGGTTTTAAAATATTTCAAAAGATCATGGCTTTTTTTTGGTTTTATAATTATGCTTAAATTATTTTGCCGATTAAGGAAAGCAATAAATGTTCGATTGATCGATCATATCATCTTGGACGATCGTTGGATCATCTTGGACGATTGTTGGATCATCTTGGATGATAAGCTAAACAAACCTAAGTTTCTTCCTGTACAAACAGAATGATATTCTGGATGATATGTATTAATTTGAACTAATTGTACTGGATGATCCAAGAATCATACTAACCAATAATTTAATTTTTCATCACCCAAACATGTAAAGTCTTATCGAATAGAGCTATCATCTGGATGATATTTGATATTTTGAACTAATCATACAAAACGATCCATAAATCATCCAAAATAATCAGTTATTTTTTCATCATACAAACAGGTAAAGTCTGGCCAAATAGAGCGATGGTCTAAATGATATATGACATTTTGAAATAATCATATAGGATGATGTATCCATCATCCTGAATTATCAAAACAAATAGATAGTCTAATTATCCAGCCTCCCCTTGACCGCCCTAACTGATTGAGCTAAATTTGTACTGATCGTATCGATCGTCTTAAATTATCTTTTTTGGTTTGTTGCAGTTTAGGGAAAATTTGAAGCTCTTATATATAAGATCTCTTATTTACTCAAGATGTGATCATTTTCTGTCATTTTAATTTGAGAGAGCCAAGAGGAGAGGGAGAGCTTGGGAGAGAGAGAGAGAGAGGATCTTGTGAGGAGTTTATGAGGGTTTCACAAAGGTTGCTCCAAGCAAGGATCTGAGTCGTCTTCTCCAATCATTGTCCTTAGTTCTCTGGAGGTTCTATAGAGGCCTACTTCAGTGATTGATCTAGGTTCTCTTTCTTCGTTTGGAAGAACCGAAAGGAGTCGGGTTCTCTACCTGCTTCAGGAGGAAACAAAAGGAGTTAGGATCTATGCCTCACCATGGTTGGTGGAAAGGAGTTTTATACAGGCTTCTCTGCCTTTCTATGGGAGAAAAAGGAGAGTCACTAAGTTTAGTACAATACATGGAGGAGAGGCTCTGGTGAGTGGACGTAGGTCAAGTTGACAAAATCGCTATAAAATATGGTGTGTTCTTTCTTTTGTATATTCCATATTTAACTTTCACACTTTATTTTCTGGTGAATGATTATTTGGTTTGTGGTTTTAAAATATTTCAAAAGATCATGATTTGTGTTTGAGAATTTATAAAACACTAATTCACCCTCCCCCCTATTTAGATAGTTGTTACATAGCTTTGCATGTTTGACATTCTTGCAAATTATATATTTTTTATGATTCCAAATATTATTATTTTGATTATTATTTATCATGACATATTTTGGAAGAATTATTTTTGCTCTTGTGTGTACTGACATTTTAGGAAAATCATACTTTAGATTGTTGAAGACTTCAAATCAAGATCAGTTTAGAATTTAATTATAATTGAAGTCTGTATTTTTTATTTTATTTAGTCTGAGAGAGTGTGATTGTAATTTGAATAACTAAGCACACACACCGGGGGAGAGTTTTAAAATTCATATTTTTAAACTGATCGTACTGTACGATACCACTTTGTATGGGACAATCTGGTTAGTTATTTACCTAAATGAGTAGTGGAACGAACAGAGAAGGCCAAAATTTTTTCTAAGTACAGTTCGTACGGATGATATTTTTCAATCGTACAGGGACGAACAACTCTTTTTCTGCCAAATGCACAGTTTGTACATATGATAGTTTTTTATCGTACTGGGACTAACTTCTTTGTTCTATTTTTGTTCATTTCATCCTGATGATTTGTACATATGAACTTTAAAATTGTTCTGTTCGTACCTGATGAAATGAGTTCGTACCGATTCAAAACATGTTAGTACACAATAGTTTTTGAACAGTTTGTACGTACTAACATAGGTTCGTACGGGACGATCGTGAGCGCTCATAATTTGAAATCTTCAGTTTTTGGACATTTTTTTCTTATCCTTTCTATATAAGGAGTCCTAGAAACTATTACAAAAGCCTTTTGATGTTTTTTTCTCTTGAGAGGGATCATAGAGTGTGAGTGTTTTGGAGAGATTATGTGAGTGAAGAGTGAGAGATCAAGTGAGGGTTTTGTGAGGGATTCACAAGGTTCCCAAAGCGAGGATCTCTTTGTTTCCTTTAACTTTCTGCCCATCTCCTCTGAAGGCTCTCGAGTGAAGTTCAACAACATCGGTCTTGTTCTCTGCCATCACTTGGAGAGTGTAAAAGGACAATAAGTGTATCTTTGGTAGCAATTGTGTCTTTGTTCTTTTGGAGAAAACTTAAAGAGAGAACTTCAAAGGGTGGAGTTTGAGAGGGAGAAGATCCTTGGAGAGTATTTCACGGGAGTGTGGAGGGGATATTTACATGATTGCTCCGACGAGCTTGCACCTCAGTACCATCAGATTCAAGGGTCATCTTGAGGGAAGTTTTGGGAAGAAGAAGATCTCTTTGGTGTCAAAGGACCCGGCTACTCCGCCGTACCGAGGAAGGTAGAAGTGATTTTATAAAGGCTTCTCCGCCTTGCTATGGGGGAAAAAGGAGAGTCACTAGTGGTTTAGTGCAATACTCGGAGGGTGCCTTCGGGGAGTGGAAGTAGGTCAAGGTTTGACCAAACCACTATAAATCTGGTGTGTTCTTTCTTATTATTCTTTCGCATTTAATTTTACTGCAAGTTGTTTACTCTGGTTAAAAGTTTATTTTTAAACTTCAAATTTAACTTGCAGTAATAATTAAGAAGGTTTTCTAAAAATCCAAGAGTATATTTTTAAATTATCAATTCAACCCCACCCCCTCTTTGTTAGCCTTGGGACATTGACATTAACTTAGGTCTAACTCATATTCAATGAGCCCCAACAACCACCCACCCCCCCCCCCCCCTTTTTTTGGTTATCCTCAGGCTATTTCATAAGGTCATAACATCCCTAACAAACTTTCAAGTGGTATCAAAGCGAGATTCATAAAATCTAGTTTTTGAAAACTTTTGAATTTCAATCCATGGATAACTTCAATGACCAAAATATTGCATAAGGGTATTCTATTACCTGACCACCATTATTTTATAATATACCTTTTGATTTCTGGAAAACTCACATGTCCACATTTTTAGAATCTATTAACTATAGCATATGGATGTTTGTTAAAGAAGGTTATTCACCACCATCATATGAAATAAATGGCATCAAAATTGAACTTCCTTTTATTAAATGGACTCTTGATGATAGGGATTTAGCACAACTAATACAAAATGCTTGAACTTTTTTTTTGTTCTTTGAAATATGAAGATTACATGCGTGTCTTAACATGTACCATTGGTAATGAAATTTTGGATAAATTATGTATCACTTATGAAGGCACATATGAAGTAAGAAATCTAAATTGAATATCCTTCTACATGACTACAAACTTTTTTGTATGAAACTTAGTGAAATGATATCTGAAATATATACTAGGTTTACATAAATCATCACCTCACTACATGCCTTAGGAAGAGAGCTATCTAACTATGAAAAAGTTAACAAAATTTTGAGATGATTGCGTTCTTCCTTTGTACTAAGATTAATGTAATAACTGAATCCAAGGATTTGAATACTTATTTTATTAATAACTTATTTGGATCACTCATTGTTTACGAGCAAGGAGTGAACCAAATACAACATGATGTAGGTGAGAAAAAGAAGGAGAAAACTATGGCACTGAAGGCTAATGATACGGATACTAACTCTTCCGAGTCTAAAAGTGATGATGTTGCTTTAATCACTAGGCAATTCAAAATCTTTCTAAGGAAGAAGCAAAAGCACCATTAGAAGTGGAATAAATATAAGGATAGCAAGAATTCTAAAAATTCTATTGATATGATTTATTTTGAATGTACAGAGCTGAGACATGTTAAAGTTTATTGTCTTACACTTAAGGCTCACCAAAGTAAGGTGAAGGGAGAGGAAAAACCCAAGTTCATGAAGGATAAGAAGAGGTTTCAAAAGACATTCTACATGGATTCTGCATCTGACTCTCTTTGACTAAAGTTGAAGAGGAGACAACAAACCTATATTTGATGGCAGACAATTATCTTGGTCAATCTAACCAAGAAGAGGTATGTGAACTAACCTATGATCAATTCCTTGAAGTTTTTGAGGAAATTCAAGCATCATTTAGGAAACTTAAGAAATCGCATGCTAGCCTGATATTGTAATTTTTAAATTTATAAAAATAGCATGATGTTTTATTTAAAGATCACTCTATACTTGATAGCAATCACATGTCATTACTTGATGAGTTTAATGCATTAAATAAGAAGCATGATGAATTATCTTATACACATGATTACTTGATGTCATCGCATATTGAGTTAGAAAAAGAGTTTAAAAAATTAAAGGAACTTGAATGGGAGATAAATAATAATTAACATTGGCTAAAAGTGGAAGTGACAGCTTGTGAATATGAAAATAAATCATTGAAAGCAAAACTCATAGTATTGGAAAATGATAAACCATCATTACATGCATAACACAACCTTAAGAAGAATCATCACCATCCGAGTAGATTAGTAAACCCTTTTCTTGGTGTTACATTTTTTTCATGTGGTATGTTATGACACATTTCACACACTTGCACTGTTCATTATAGTACACATTGGGTATGGAGACCCAAATTACATGATTTATAATATAACACACACGCATTGCATTCCTCTTTTCATAAGAAGGGATCCAAACTTGTTTGGGTTCCTAAATCTAATGTTTGATAATTTTGAAGGGGTGCTCTCACAAAACATTTTGAGAGAGCATCTGGTATCTTGGCAGCGGATGCTCATGACATAAGATTGGAGATGCCAATCAATTTCTTTTATTGGAGGTCAAGGCTGGAGGAAAGGTCACTCTTAGAGACAAGACCACCACAAAAGTGGTGGGCACAATTATAATTAGAAACTCCAAGAACCTTTTGATTAAAATTTTTTGCTAGTAGATGTCTTGAAACACAATTTGTACAGCATCAGTCAGCTTTGCAATAAGGGCTTTATTATAAAATTTTTGGCAAACACATGCATCATTAGCTTGAATAATAATACTATTTTGCAGGAAAAGAGAATTAACAATGTTTACATGATTTATTTAAATAATAATGAATGTGCTGCTTCATTTTGCTTAAAATCTGTTGCTGATGTATCTTGGTTGTGGCATAGGATGTTATGTCATACCAACATGAAAACCCTTTGGAGAGTAACCCAATAGGACCTAGTTAGAGGTGTCCCCAAGCTTAAGTTCACTAAGGACCACCTATGTGATGCCTGTTATCTAGGGAAGTAAGTCCAATCCTCTTTCCATTTCATTAAGGACATTAGCACCTCTACACCTTTAGAAGTCCTTCACATGAATTTGTTTGGACCCATTAGCACTGCTAGCTTAGGGGAAAAGTCTATGGGTTTGTGATTATCGATGACTACTCGAGGTTCACTTAGATTAAATTTCTGTCGCATAAGAGTGAGTCTTTTGATTAATTTAGATCCTTCTCCACTTGGATTCAGAAAAGCTAGGTTATGAGATCTTGACCATCCATAATGACCATAGTGGAGAGTTTGAAAATGAGAGATTTAAAGACTTTTATGAGGATAAATAGATTAGTCACAACTTCTTAGGACTTAGGACCCCTAAATAGAATGGGGTAGCTGAAAGGAAGAACAGAACCTTAGTTGAAGCCGCTAGAGCCATGCTTGTTGAGTATTCACTACCAAAATACTTTTGGGCTGAAGCAGTAAACACAACTTATTATGAGTTGAATATGGTGAATATTAGAGGCAAACTGGATAAGACACCCTAGAGATCATTAAGGGTAAGACACCCAACCTTTCCCACCTCTATGTCTTTGGCTGTAAGGTTTTCATTCTTAACAATAGGAAGTCACCTTTAGAAAAATTTGACACAAAATCTAATGAAGAAGTATTCTTAGGATATCCAAGTGTGGGGAAATCCTTTAGGGTGTTTAAAAAGAGGATATTTGTGGTGGAGGAGACTACTCATGTAGTGTTTGATGAATCTGATCCTAAAAATTCTAGATTTAAGGAAAAAGATGAAGTTGGAGAGACTACTCAAGTAGTGTTTGATGAATCTGATCTTAAGAATTATAGATTTAAGGAATAAGATGAAGTTAGAGAGGTTAATAAATGAGTTAAAATTTTGGAGAAAAGGGTAGAGCCTCAAAATATTGAATAAGTATGTGAGATTACCCAAGGAGTAGAAAATGAAAATTTGGAGAAAATGATAGAACCTAGACACACTTTGCCTAGATATTGGAGATATTCTTTGAGTCATCCTAAATAATTGATCTTAGGAGACCCTTTTCAAGGTGTTAAAACTAGGTATGGACTTAGGAAGAAAGTGAACCACTCTACCTTTATCTCAATAATTGAACCCACCAACATCAATCAAGCCCATTCTGATGAATTCTATATCTTAGCTATGCAAAAAGAACATATCCAATTTGTGAGGAATGATATTTGAGAGTTGGTAGAAAGACCTAAGAATCAAAATGTAGAAGGAACCAAATGGGTCATTAAGAATAAAATAAAAGATTCTTGTGTGGTGGTTAGGAAAAAGGCAAGATTAGTGGCTAAGGGGTACAAAAAATTAAAAGGTATTGATTTTGAGGAGACCTTTGCCCCTGTAGCTAGATTGGAAGCCATTAGAGTGCTACTAGCCATTGCCAATTATAAGGGATTTAAGCTTTTCAAATGGATGTCAAGATTGCCTTTTTAAATGGGGTAATAAAAGAGGATGTGTTTGTAGAACAACCCAGGTTTTGAGAGTTCATAATTTCTAAATCATATTTACAAGTTTAAAAAGGCCTTATATGGAATAAAATAGGCACCCAGAGCTTAGTATGAGAGGCTTAGAACATTCCTACTAGAGAGGGAGTTTGTTAAGGGGAACTTAGACACCACCCTTTTTCTAGGAAAGTAAGAGATGAGTTACTCACTGTTCAGATCTATGTTGATGATATACTTTTTGGATCTTCTGATTAAAAGTTATGTGATAATTTTTTCTAAAATAATGAGTAAGGAATTTGAGATGAGTATAATGGAAGAGTTATCCTACTTTTTGGGGTTTAGTATAAGATAATTGGATGATTAAACCTTTATAAATCAATCAAAGTATATTAAGGACATCTTGAAGAAATATGAAATAAATAAAGCCAAGCCAATAAAAACTCCCATGAGCTCCAGTGTTTAGTTGGATAAGGATCCAAATGGAAAATCTATTAATCAAAAGAAGAACAGAGGAATGATTGGATCACTACTTTACCTAACTGCTAGCTAACCTGATATTGTGTTTTGTGTTTGTCTGTGTGCTAGATTTCAAGATGATCCTAAAGAATTCCGCCTGATTGAAGTTAAGAGAATCCTTAGATATCTCTTAGGGATCCAAAACTTAGGAATCTAATATCCTAGGCACAACACTTCTTTTGAGATTATTGGATATTCTTATTTTGATTTTGCAAGGTATAAGGTGGATAAAAAGAGTATTTCTAGGACTTGGCAATTCATAAGAAAGTTTTTAATCTCTTGGTCTAATAAAAAATAAAAATATGTTGCACTTTTCACTGCTGAAGCTGAGTACATTATCTTAGGAAATTATGTGGCCCAAATCCTTTGGTTGAAGCAATAAATTTTGAATTTAGGATTACCTGTAGGCACAATTTTAATCAATTGTGATAACAATTGTGCCACTACATCTCTAAGAATCATATCCAACATTCAAGGACCAAATACATTGACATAAGGCATCACTTTATTAGAGGCCATGTTACCAAAGGAGACATTGAGTTACACCATGTAGCAATTGAGAATCAACTGGCTGATATCTTTACTAAACCACTAGAATTTGACACATTCAACATCTTAAGGACCAGATTGGGTGTGACTGACATAAATGCATGAACTTGATGTTTACTAAATTGTTTGTAGTTATTTTCTGTTCTTTCTTTTATTTTTTAGTTTTAATTTTTTTTATTTTTTATTACTTTTTATATTTTCATTTCAGATGTTTTAGTTTTTCTTTCAGTTTTTTTTTCAATAAAATAATATTTTATGCCTTTTTTTTTTTTTTTTTAAATTTTTTTTTTTTTTTTGAAATTTTATAGTCAATATTTGACATCCCAAAATCAGTTAAACGGAGAAATACCATTGATTGTTTCCCTTCCTCTAATTTCTTTTAGCAGTGTAATTTTCTTGTCTAAATAAAAGTTTATCTCAAATTAACAACTGGACTTTATGATTGAGATTTTTTCTATCTTGCTACAGTAATCTATCTTATATAAGGAATGTTCAAAGTCATTAAATCACTTTCAAGCTTTCATAATCTTGTCATTGCATTTATCATATAAATTTGATTCTACTTTTTGGTTTACTCCTTTATATTAGATAGTGAGTTTTTCTTCTCTAATATTTAGAATATATTCTCACAACTGAGAGTATTTAAGAGTTTCGAAAGAGATCTAGCTTGCAAAAATAACAAGAGGCATAAAATGAGCCTAAAATAAAGAAAAAAAGAAAAGATAATCAATGATCACAAAAAAAAAGTGAAAGATACATAAAGTGTATCAAAAATCAAAAGATGTGTAAAGTGCTCCAACCAATTAACAAGAGGCACAAAATGAACCCACAAGAAAGCAAGCTTCCTTCTCTTTCAAACCTTTAACTCTTAGAAGAATTTCATGTGTCACTTTATATTTTCAAAGACTTTATTTCAAAATTCATGATTGTGACTAATTAATTTGGTATATTATTCTATAAGATATTTTTCTGGAAATAAGGTTTGAATGGATCAATTTTTCTTATCCAATTGCTTTTTCTGAGTTATATCTTTGTTTTCAAAAAAATAGTTTGTCCATTAAGAAGTCCGATCTAGTGTTAACAAGATCGGTTGGTCTACTATTTTTCATATTTTAATGATATTAACTCATTTTTTTATAAATTTTTAATTTAATCACATAGAAAATTTATCATATTCTTACTATGATAAAAAAAAACTTTATTTTTCATTCTTTTTGTCATTTTCATCATCTTTTCATAATTTTTTTTTTACTTTTTTTTTGTTTTGGGGCACCTTTTGATCACCTTCCTCCATTATCAAAATTTTAATTTTTGATCACATCATCCTGGATGATATCATCACACCACCCTTTATATTCCATCTACGGCTAATCTAAGTCAACTATTTGAGATCATCCTGGACGATCTACTTTTTCAATGATCGATTAGCATGACTCTTCGGGATGATCTCCTCTATCTAATCATCTTGGATTTTGTCTGATCGTCCTGGATGATATAACCGCCTTTTTATCCTATCATCCTAAATGCTATAATTTTAATAGCACATAGAGAGTTCAATGTTGTTGATCTTCTTTTTAGATACATTGAGCATCTGACTAGTATTAGAGATCTAGGGCACAAAAGAAAGCCTAACTTTGCCTTAGGATATATCATAGCCTTTGTCCTGGAAATCAAAAATAATCTTCAATATCCTGCCCCACCTAATTTTCAGCCTGCCTTCTACACCAACAGCTCCTTCCACATTCTTCACAGTACTCATCTCCACCCAAAGAATGAGGAGGCTAAGGGAGCTAAGATAAAAGTTGCTCTTGCACTTATTCATGCACCTTCTCTGATCTGCCTTCACTCACATCTAGATCCGCTGGTGGAGTGATTCGACCAGTGGAAGGCTTAGTGCGACTCTAACATTATTGCATAGGAGTAGCATCATATGGAGGATGTCTCTAGATTTGATGCATATGTGGAACACTAGTAGCAGAAGAACAACCAGGACATTGCCTAGTTTGGGGAGCATGTCGCTATTATTTCTAATTTCTTTCAGCCACCACCACCACCTCCTTCTAATTATCAGAGCCCTTCATACTTATAAACTATTTTCTTGTGATGTTTTGTGGTGTTTATTAGTTTCTAATTTCTATTCTATTTTTCTTTTCTATTTTCCTCCTCCTTTTTATGATGTCAAAAGTGGGAGTATTAGTAGTGTTTATTTTATTTCATTGTACTATTTTTTTATTATCATTGTTTAGTGTTTGTACCATCTCTTTGATTTTTAAAAAAATTGTATTGCTTGGTTTAGAATATTTTTCTTCACGTTATGTTTAATTTAACTACTTAAGTTGAATTTTCTACCAAGTTTTGTGATCATAAAAAATGGGGGAGATTTTTATGAATCTGGATTCAAGAATTATAATTTTGATGATAGCAAACATTTTTTAATTTTCTATTTTTTCTACTATTACCTTGCCTACTAATATTTCAGGTCCACAAGGATAATTGCAAATCAAGCTAGCTCTAAAAGGAGTAGATTAGTGCTTAGTTAGTCTGTAAGTGTACTTCAAATGCTTTTAACTTTTCTTGAGTCAAATGTAACAAAGTGGGTCCTGATGCTAAGTAACCTTGCACACACACACTCAGAGGGAAAAATTTTGTGTTTAAAGTTTTCTATTTTTTATCATATTGTCCCTGATGATCCAAAATCATCCTGGAAGATCAGTTAAAAATAGAAACCCTAATTAGAGCATCCTGGTTAAGATAGCCGAATTAAATAAATCATCCTAGACGATATTAGCATTATCTTTGATAATATTCTTATATCAGAAAGAATCAGTCGCCAACTCTTTTAGGCTTGTTATTATTTTTAAACATTGTACAGAATATTATCCTAGACGATGCATTATAATTATTCCTAAATTGATATGATGATTAAGAAAAATAATTATGGTTTAATTGATCGATCATATATTCCTTGATGATTGCAAGATTATCCTAGACGATCAGCTAACAAACCTTTATTTCTTCCTGGTGAATAGAATGATGGTCTGGATGATATGTATTGATTTGAATTAATCATACTAGACGATCCAAGAATCATCATGGCTTATTAGTTATTTTTTCATCAACCAAACATGTAAAGTCTAACCTAACAGAGTGATGGTCTAGATAATATTTAATGTTTTGAACTAATCATAAAGGATGATTAATAAATCATCCTGGACGATCAGTTATATTTTTATGTCCATACAGGTAAAGTCTTATCGAATCAAGCAATGGTTTAGACGATATTTGATATTTTGTTCTAATCGTATAGGATAATGTAGCCATCGTCCTAAATTATCAGAAAAAATAGATCATCTAATCGTCTAGCCTCCCCCATATCATCCTACTTGATTGAGCTGAATTTATACTGATTATACAGGATGATCATATTGGATAATCTTTGTTGGTTTGTTACAATTTAGGAAAAATTTGAAGCTCATCTATATAAGATCTCTTATTTACGCAAGATATAATATTTTGCTACTGTCCTAACCTGGGAGAGCTAAGAGGAAGGGAGAGCTTAGGGGGGAGAGAGAGAGAGAGAGAGAGAGAGAGAGAGGATCTTATGAGGGGGAGTTTATGAGGGTTTCATAATGGTTTCTCCAAGAAAGGATCTGAGTCATCTTCTCCCGTCATTATCCCGTCATTATCCCTGGTTCCCGTCATTCTCCCGTCATTATCGCCAGGACAATAGGCTTAATACATAAAGAATTTGTCGACATAATCAATTTAGGTATTCTGAATTTTTTGAAATTGGCCAGGATGATCGTAAGCGGCCTGGACGATATCACACAATTATGCCTAAATTAATCTAGGAATCAAGGAAGTAATTAAGGATGATTGATATGATCACATCATCCTGGACGATCTCAAGATTGGCCAGGATGAACTATTCAAAAACCCTTAATTACTCCTGGACGATAAATATCGGCCAGCTTGAATTTTGGGCGTACTCAGGATGATTTTTCTCGGATTTGAACTGATCGGCCGGGACGATCGTGAGATCATCCAAGATGATCAAGCTAATTTTTAATCATCCAGTTTGCTTTCAGAGCAATGCTCTAGCCAATCTTCTGAGATTTGTACTGATGGCCAGGGCGATTTACTTATCGTCTTAGATGATATAGTCGGCAACTTGCAATTAATGAGCTCCTTTGAATCTCTTCTTTATAAGAGCTCTGGTTCAACATTTTTGAAGATCCTTGGCTACTGTCTTGACCTAAGAAAACCTAAAGGAGAGAGAGAGAGAGAGGGAGAGAGAGAGAGAGAGAGGATCTTGTGAGGGAGAACTTGTGAGGGGATTCACAAGGAATTGCTCCAAGCATTGTGCCACTTCTTCTTCCCTAGAGTCTCTTATCCTTGGAAGGGTTGGGAGAGGTAAGTTTCAGCAAGTGATCGAGGTTCTCTGCCTGCTTCAGGAGGAAGCAAAAGGAGGAAGGTTCTCTACCTTGCTGGGTGTGGCAAAAAGAGGTGTTTATAAAGGCTTCTCCGCCTAGTTGTGGGGGCATAAGGAGAGTCACGATTGTAGTGCAATACTCGGAGGGTGCCTACGGGAAGTGGACGTAGGTCGAGTTGACTGAACCACCATAAACCTTTGTGTTCTAGTTTTTACTGCTTCCGCACTTAAATTTCCGCATTATTGTTTTGTGGTGATTTAGTTTGTGAAATTTGTTGAGCTTTGCTTAAAATTTTTAAAATACCAATTCACCCCCCCCCCCCCCCCCGTTTTGTGGTGATTTAGTTTGTGAAATTTGTTGAGCTTTGCTTAAAATTTTTAAAATACCACCCCCCCCCCCCCCTCTTGGTTAGTCTTGGGCTAGTTGTATTGGGCTTCACATCCCTAACAAACTTTTAAGTGGTATTAGAGCCAGATTCATAAAAACTGAGTTTCAAAACTTTTTGAATTTGATACATGGCTAACTTTGGGAATCGTAACACTACTGAAGGATATTCGATTACACGACCTCCCTTGTTTGATAACCTACCTTTTGATTTTTGGAAAACCCGTATGGAAACATTTTTATAATCTACTGATTATTGCATGTGAATGCTTATTAAAGAAGGGTATTCTACACCTTCTCGTGAAATTAACGGAATTAAAATGTAAGTTGCTTTTATTGAATGGGCTTTCGATGAAAGAGATTTAACTCAATTGAATGCAAAATGTTTGAACTTTTATTTTATGCTTTGAAATCTGAGGATTACATGCGTGTCTCCACTTACTAAACTGGTAAGAAAATTTGGGATAGGTTATGCATTACTTATGAAGGAACCAATGAAGTGAAACAATCCCGTTTGAACATTCTTTTGCATGACTATGAACTTTTTCATATGAAACCTTCTGAATATATTTCTGACATGTATACACGGTTTACTCAGATTGTTACTTCATTGCATGCATTAGGAAGAAAACTTTTAAATTTTGAAAAAGTAAACAAGATTTTAAGAGCCTTCGTCATTTGATGCTAAAATCACTGCTATAACTGAATCTAAGGATTTAAACACCTATTCGATTGACAACTTACTTGGCTCTCTCATTGCTTACGAGCAAGGAGTGAATCAAAGAAATCTTGATGGAGGTGAGAAGAAGAAGGCGAAAACAGTGGCACTGAAGGCACACAAATCAGATTCTGAATCTTTCGGGTCTGAAAGCGATGACTTTGCCTTAATCACAAGGAAATTCAAAAGCTTTCTAAGGAAGAAGCAAAAGCATCATTGGAGAAAAGGTAAGGATAATAAATATTCAAAGGGATCTTCTAATGTTGTCTGTTATGAATGCAGGAAGCCTAGACATGTGAGAGCTTATTGTCCTACACTTGAAGATCACTCATGCCAAGAAAAGGGTGAGGAGAAACCTAAGTTAAGGAAGGACAAGAAGAGAGTCCAAAAGGCGTTTTGGGCGGATTCTACATCGGATTCATCGGAGACGGAACCAGAAGAAGAAACAACAAACTTGTGCTTAATGGGAGAAGATCATCTTGATCAAAGTGATGAAGAAGAGGTATGTAAACCCACTTATGATCAATTGTTTGAAATTTATGAGAAAATTCATGCATCATACAAAAAACTTAAAAAGACTCATGCTAGTTTTAAGTTAGAACTTTCAAATTTACAAAAAGAATATAAAATTATTCTCAAAGATCATTCTACAATTGATTTAAATCACATGGCTCTACTTGATGAATTTGATGATTTAAACAAAAAGCATTCGGAATTAATTAACGAGCATGATGTATTAAAAGTTTCACACACCACACTTAAATCTTATTTTAAGAAATCTAAAGATTTAGAGAGCTACTTGAGGATTGATAATAATGCTTTATTAAATACTAACTTGAGGCTTAAAAATGAATTGAACTCACTTATGGGAAATAGGATGACACCCACTTTTGATCTAAAGCCAAGGCCTAGGAAGATGCATAATAACCCAAATCATTTAAGAAATCTTTTTCTTGGAATTAGATGTTTTTTGTGTGGCATGCTAGGACACATCTCACACACTTGCACTGTTCACCATAGTACAGATTGGGTGTGGAGACCAAAATTGCATGATTCACAGCATAACACACATGCATTACACTCTACTTTTTATGAGAAGGGACCCAAACCTATTTGGGTTCCTAAGTCTGACAGCTGTTGATTCATGCAGGATTGCTCTCACCAAAGACCTCGTGAGAACATAGGATACTTGGACAAACGGAGGCTCGCAACTCATAACTGCATAAACTTGATCTTCTATTTGCTTTATTTTGTTCTTTTTCTTTTAGTTGTTTTTCCTTTTTGCTCTTTGTTTTCTTTTCTTTTTTACTCTTAGTTTTTGTTCGATTTGGTTTACTTTCTTTTTGATTGCTTTTCTTTCTTAAATTTAGCCTTAAAAAAAATCATCGCTGAAATGATATCGTATGCCTTGTCTTTGCTTTTGAGAATTTGTAGTCAGTTTTACATCTCTTAATCTATTAGATGGTAAAATTATTTTGTTGATTGTGTCTCTTTCTCTAACCTATTTTAGTGGCATAGTTTTCTTTTCTAATCAAAAATCTATTTCAAATTAAAGATTTTGTATTAAATTAAGAACTTTTCTAAACTTTCTTAAGCAAATCTATCGTATATTTATAATGCTTAAAGTCTTTTTGTCACGTCAAGATTCCTCGTTACTCTTGTCATTGGTTATTGATTCTATTTTGTGGATAGTTCTTCTCTATGTTAGAGAGATTTCTCCTATTCTCTGATATCTAGAAGATATACTCACAACTAAGAATTCTTTTTTAAGAGATTGAAAAAGAGAATTTAGCTTGCAAAAATAATAAAAAAAGGCCAATGATGCCAAATTGAAAAGAAAAGTATATACACGAAAGTGTATAAAAATCAAAAGATGCTCAAAGAGCCAATCAAAGTGACAAGAGGCATAAAATGAGCCCACTAAAAAGAAAGCTATTCTCTCTTTTCAAATCTTTTAAAACTTAGAAGTTTTCATGTATCAAAGACTTGATTTCGATTATTTGCGATTGTGACAAATTTACTTTGGCTCATTACTCTATAAGATATTTTTTCTTAAACCAAGTGATGAATGGATTCTTTTTTTTCATATCCAATTGATTTTTTGAATTAGGTCATTAATTTCAAAAGATTATTCTACCCTAAGAGAAAGTCCGAGCTAAGGGTAACCATGATCATATATTCTACTGTTCTTTGGATTATTGATGTTGTTAACTCATTAACTCACAAGTTTTTAAAATCAATCACATGGAATACTACATCATCTTCAAGCCTTGGTAAAAAAAAGGGAGGGTGTCTTGTGGTTTGCTTTAGTTCTTAATTCCCTCCTTTTTGAGATGTCAAAAGGGGGAGTATTTTTAGGATGTTTCTTTCACTTCAATTCCGTGTGTTACACTGCTGTTTTTAAATTATTTGTCGTAGTGTTTTGCCATCATCAAAAAGGGGGAGATTGTTGAAAATTCAGGTCCATGAACTATGTTTTGATGATTGGGAAACACTCTTACTTATCTTGGACTGCCTCTTACTACTGACTTTTTAGGAATCAAAGATCGAACGTAAAAATGGAGCCAGCTCAAGAATGGGTATATTAGGGTTGAGTCAGTCTATAATTTTATTTTTCCCTTCTCGAGTCAATTATAAATGTTTGAAGTGACTGATGTTAAGTAACCCTACACACACACTTAAGAGATTAAGAATCTCTATTTTTACTCACATCGGCCAGGACGATATTATTATCGGCCTGGACGATCGAGTTCAAAATAGAAGTTCTAAACAGGATTTCTTGTTAAGGCAGCCATAATTAACTGATCGGCCTGGACGATACCTGTATCGGCCAGGATGATAGGCTTAATACAAAAATAATTTGCCACCATAATCAATTTAGGTATTCTGTATTTTTGGAAATCGGCCAGAACGACCGTAAGATCGGCCTGGATGATATCACACAATTATGCCTAAATTAATCCATGAATCAAGGAAGTAATTAAGGATGATTGATACGATCACATTATCCTGGACGATCTCAGGATCGGCCAGGTCGATCTATTCAAAAACCCTTAGTTACTTTTGGACGATAAATATCATCCAGCTTGAATTCAGAGCGATGCTCAGGATGATTTTCCTCTGATTTGAACTGATCAGCCGGGATGATCGTGAGATCGTCCAGGATGATCAAGCTAATTTTCAATCATCCAGTTTGCTTTCAGGGCGATGCTCTGGCCAATCTTCTGAGATTTGTACTGATCGGCCAGGACGATTTAAATATCATCCTGGACAATATAGTCGATAACTTGAAATTAATGAGCTCCTTTGAAGCTCTTCTTTATAAGAGCTCTTGTTCAATATTTTTGAAGATCCTTGACTGCTGTCTTGACCTGAGAAAACCTAAAGGAGAGAGAGAGATAGAGAGAGAGAGAGAGAGAGAGAGAGAGAGAGAGGATCTTGTTAAGGGGGAGCTTGTGAGGGGATTCACAAGGGGTTGCTCCAAGCATTGTTCCACTTCTTCTTCCCTAGAGTCTCTTGTCCTTGGAAGGGTTGGGAGAGGTAAGTTTCAACAAGTGATTGAGGTTCTCTGCCTACTTCAGGAGGAAGCAAAAGGAGGAAGGTTCTCTACCGTACCGAGTGTGGTAAAAAGATGTGTTTGTAAAGGCTTCTATGCCTAGCTGTGGGGGCTAAAGGAGAGTCACGATTGTAGTGCAATACTCGGAGGGTGCCTCCGAGAAGTGGACGTAGGTCGAGTTGACCGAACCACTATAAACCTTTGTGTTCTTTTTTTTACTGCTTTCGCACTTAAATTTCTGCATTGTTTGTTTTGTGGTGATTTGGTTTATGAAATTTGTTGAGCTTTGCTTAAAGTTTTTAAAATACCAATTCACCCCCCCCCCCCCCCCCTCTTGGTTAGTCTTGGTCCAGTTCTATAGGGCTTAACATCCCTAATGAACTTTCAATTATAAGGTCTTCTCAGCCTTGCTGTAGGAGTAAAAGGAGAGTCACTTGGATATAGTGCAATAACCGAAGAAGGAGACTTAAAGGAGTGGGCGTATGTCTAGTTAGACCGAATCACTATAAAATTTTGGTGTTCTTATATTATTACTTTTTTACTGTATTTTTATTTTTCTATATTTAAGTATATTATGGTTGAAAAATATTTTTGCATAAATTTAATTATTGTGCTTTAAAATCTTAAATTGGTTTTCTAACATCCTAGAGAATTGTTAAATTATCAATTCACCACCAATCTTGATTAGCCTTGGGATAGTTCTATTGTGTCTAACAACCTATTCAAGCATTCAAGTGGTATTAGAATTTATTTTCAAAAATTAAGGTTTACATAACTTTTTAAAAATGGTCATGGCTACTTTTGGAAAATGTAACACTCATGAAGGATATTCAATCACCAAACCACCACTATTTGATAACATTCCTTTTAAATTTTGTTAAACTCATATGTCTACTTTCTTAAATTGCTTGACTATCGCTTATGAATTTTAGTATTGGAATGTTACAATAGACTAACTAGACTTGTTGACGGAATTTGGACTGTAATACTATTTATTGATTCGATAGTAGAGGAAAAAGAACTAGCTAAATTAAATGAAAAATATTCAAACTTTTTTTATGTGCCCTAAAATATGAGGACTATATGCATGTTTCAACCTGTAAAACTAGAGAAGAGAATTGGGATAGACTTTGCATAACGTATGAAGGAACTAATAAAGTGAAACAGTCCAGATTAAACATTCTATTACATGACTATGAACTTTTTTGCATAAACTAAATGAATCAATCACTAACATGTATACTTGTTTTATATAGATAGTCACTTCATAGTGTTCTTTAGGTAGGGAACTAACTAATTCTAAAATTTAATAAAATTCTATGTTGTTTACCTACCGCTTATTATGTAAAGATAATTGTCATAACTAAATCAATGACCTAAATGTTTATTCTTTTAACAATATGTTTGGATCACTAATTTCTTACAAGGAATGACTCAAGATAGATTGATACAAGTGACAAGTAGAATGAAAAAAACATTACGTTGAAATTAAATGACTTGAAAAGTGATCAGTCATAGCTTGAGGATGAAAAAGATATTGCACTCATGATGAAGCAATTCAAAGTTTCCTGAGAAGAAAGCAATGGATATTTCAATAGGGGAATAAGGGTAAGTTCCACAAAAATGCAAATGCTTCTAATGGTGTAATTTGTTATGAATATAGGAAGCATGGACATATTAAATTTGATTGCCTCAATCTTAAAGCTAATCATAGCAAGGAGAAAGTTGAGGAGAAAACCAATATTATGAAGGATAAGAAAAGATTACAGAAAGCATTTTGAGCAGACTTAGCTTTAGATTACATAGAAATAGAAGTAAAAGAGGAAGTCACAAACTTGTGCTCAATGGCAGACTAGCTTGATTAGTCAGATCAAGAGGAGGTATGTGATTTATCCTATAATGTGTCATTTGAAGTTTCTGAGAAAATCAACGTTGCATATAGGAAACTCAAAAAATTGTATGCCAAACTGAACATAGAATATTTAAATTTATAAAAAAAAGCATGAAATCCTTAGGAATGATGATGCATTTATTGATAACAACTATATAAACTTATTGGATAAATTAGATGATTTGAGAAAGAAATATGAATTATTGAAAACATCTTATACTAATCTTAAAAATGAATGTCTGGTGTATATAGATCAAAAAAATCTAATAGAATATGATTTAAGGGTTGAAATGCTATTTTAGAAAATGCAAACTCATATCTTAAACAGAAACTAAAAGCTCGTGAGGAAAATATGACACCCCCAACACTTGAATAATTTTTTAATCCCGATCAGAAGCATAAAATTTCAAAAACCTAATAAAAGATAAAATAACTCATATAGATTGGTAAATCCTTTTCCTAGAGTTAAATGTTTTTCATGTGAAATTATTGGTCATATCTCTCACACTTGTACGATTCATAGTAAAACACATATAGTGTGGAGACCTAAGATACCTAAAACACAGTAATCAAACATGTATCTAGATTATCATTGTCAAGAGGTGAACACAAATTCATTTTGGTTTCCAAGTCTAACATTTGATAATTTTGTAGAAATGCTCTTATGTAAGTCCTCATGAGAGCATTTGGTACCTTCATAGTGGATGTTCAAAGCATATGACTGGAGACACGACATAATTCATATCACTAGAAGCTAAGAATGGAGGAAAAGTGACATTAGGAGATAATACCACAAGGAAAGTGGTAGGTACATATATGGTTGTCAATAAGAACAATTTCTTTATTGAGAATGTGTTATTGGTTTAATATTTAAAGCATAACTTGTTGAGTATTAGTCACCTTTGTGATAAGGGTTATAGTGATAATTTTTTTCCTACAAGCTACAAAATAAGCCAAAATGGAATTAATGTGTTGTATGGAAATAGAGTAAATAATATATTCATGTTTGATTTAAATTTTATTAAATCTTCTAATACTTTTTTGTATCAAAACAATCACTGATGAATCATGATTATGACATCGAAGACCTAGTCATGCAAGTATTAAAAATGTTAAGAAGATTACCCAAAAAGAATTAATTAGAGGGATACCCAAACTAGACTTCACTAAGGATCACCAATGTGATGCATTTCAATTAAAAAATAGGTGAAGTCCTCCTTTAATTCAATTAAAGATCTTAGAACTAGCAAACCACTTGAAATCATTCACATAGATCTTTTTGGACTGGTTAGCATTGTAAGTCGAGGTGATAAATTTTTGGGTATGTAATTATTGATGATTTTTTAAAATTCACTTGGGTCAGATTCTTATCTTAAAAGAATGAATAATTTGATAAACTAAAATTTTTTCTACTTGGATTCAGAAGAAACTAGGGTATGAAATTTTATCAATTCAAAGTGATCATAGAGGAGAGTTTAAACATGAAAATTTTAATGATTTTTGTAGAGAGCAAGGAATTGATCATAATATTTTAGCACCTAGGACCCCTAATAAGAATAGGGTTATTAAAAGAAAGAATAGAACTTTAATAGAAGCTGCTAGAGTCATGTTGAATAAATATTCACTTCTCAAATATTTTTGGATTGAAGCAATTAGTACAGCTTATTATGTTCTGAATAGGGTGAATAATAGATCCAATTTGAACAAGACACGCTATGAAATTCTTAAGGGTAGAAAACCTAATCTTTCACTTTTGCATATTTTTGGATGTAAGGTGTTTATTCATAATAATGGTAAAACTCCTTTAGAAAATTTTTATCATAAATCTAATGAAGAATTTTTTTCTAGGATATTTTAGTGTTGGCAAGTCCTTTAAGGCTTTTAACAAGAGAACTTTAATAGTTGAGGAGACCACACATGTTTTTTTTTATTAATCTAATATTTTGGAAGAGATAAGGTTGGAGGAAGATCATATTGAAGATATCACTCAAAGAATTACTTAGACAAAATTGGAAGAGAAGATTGGAACATAAAATACATTACCTAGAGAATAGAAATTTTCTAAAAGTCGCCCTAAAGAATTTAGGTGAACTAAGTGAGGGAGTTAGAACTAGGCATAATCTTAGCAAAGAAGTGAATCATTCTGCATTTATTTCAATGATTGAACCCACTAATATAAATCAAGCACTTTTTGATGAATTTTGGATTTTGGCCATGCAAGAAAAATTAAATCAATTTGTTAGAAATGATGTTTGGAAATTAATTGAAAGGCTTAAGGATCAAAGTATTGTTGGAACTACGTGGGTGTTCAAAAATAAAATTAATGATTTTGGTGTTATGATTAAAAAAAGGCAAGATTGGTGGCAAGGGGGTATAATCAAATAGAAGGAATTAATTTTGAAGAAAATTTTGCCTCTGTAACCAAATTTGAAGTTATAAGGGTATTTAAAGACTTTGCCTATTTTAAAGGTTTTAAATTATTTCAAATGGATGTTTAGAGTGCCTTTCTTAATGACAAGATATAAGAAGATGGTTATGTTTAGCAACCTCCAGGTTTTGAAAATTCAAAATTCCATAATCATGTGTTTAAATTGAAAAAGCATTATATGGACTAAAACAGACACCTAGGGCTTAGTATGATATGTTAAATACTTTCCTATTAAAAAGATCATTACTCTTTTACATCCTATTCTATCCAATCTTGAGTCTTCAACAGTCTTAAGCAGTGTATATCTGGCCTAAAATGTTAGTACTCAAAGACAAAAGAAATATCTAAAATATTTAGTGAGAAAAGTAATAGTTTACTCAATAATGTTTGTCATCATCAAAATCAAAGACTAAGAATCCTGGATTGTAATATCTTTGCTTTGTCATCATGAAAAATGGTTGTATTCCCTTTATCAAGAACATTTTGTGATAACCTTTTATACATAGGACCCAAGTGTCACATTCTGATATTCATTGTATAAAGCTCAGTATTATCATTATTATTTTTTATTGCTAATATAGTCCTTAGACAACTAGTCAAAGATGGAATGAGAAACCATTCCCAATGAATTTTCCAGAAATCTATGGGCTTCAAAAATTTGCACCCCAGCCTCCCCTAATTTAGAGGAGTTTTGATGGATTAGGTTTCTGGGCAAATTTTGAGAAGGCGTATTAGATTTTTTAATAAAAACACTACGCAGAGATTTTACCCATATTTTGTGATGATTTTAGGTTTTGAGTTCAAGTTTACTATAACTGCAAGCCCTTATAGTTAATTGCACCTCCCAAAATTGAGAGAGATTTTAATTAAGCTTAGTCATTAATTAGATATGTAGAGATATGTGTATCTATCATATAGTAGAAGCATTGGTATTAGGTTTTTAAAAATTCAATATTTAAAATTGAAAATTTCACTATCTTATAGTTAAAGTGGATGGTTGGGGAATCGATGATAGACCCGATCAAGATTCCATGGTTCCATCATCCTAGGCTATTGTGGCCCCTGGTCAACTTTATTAAAGGAGGTAATTGACCCAACCTGACAGATGGATTCATGTCAGTAGCCATGTGTTGCTTCAATTATGGGTATCTTGTTGACCTAAAGTGGATGTTAGTTTAAGGGATAAATTTAAATTCACCTTAGCTAACAAAGGGATTTATGCCCTATTAATTATGTCTTATTGATCCATATATCAAGGACTTAGTTGCATTGGTGAGCATATGGGCTCTGGCCAAAATCATAATTCAATGATGCCAAATGACAGAAAATCACCCAGTTTAGAGGGCCCCGGTCATAACTATTTACCTGCAATATCATTTGGTAGAAAAATCATGGATTAGAGGACATGTTCCTTGTCCTTACTGGCAGGAGTCTATTTGAGGATGAATCCTAGTGTAATTCTCAACTAGACATAAGCTCTTTATAAGCTAAAGTGTATTTTCAAAATTGTTCACCTAGGTATACTATTCTCGAGAATGGATGAGTTTTTGCTTTAAGTTATTAATGGATAATTTCAATTTTAAATATTTTATATTTTGGAAAATTTTGAATCTTGAATTTCATGTGCACTTGGATGCATTTCAAAGTGTTTGTGAACCTCTCCAGTTGATATTTCTATCAACATAGTCATTATAGGATATTATTATGCCAATTTCATTTTGTTATCGACTTTGTTAGTCGTTAATAGAGGAGAGGCTCTAATTGATTGTATTCTTTTATTTAGTTAATTTTCTTTCTTAAGGGCCTTGAAGGTCCAATATAAATAATAAAATAAATGTCACAATTGACGTCACTACCATATATTTGTTTAATGGTTCAAACCTTATCAACTCATATTGACCTATATAGACGGATTAGGTTTGAGCTTGATTCAATTATTGACCCGTGCATCATCCTCAAACATCGTGTGTGCTTGCACACTGCTCGTCGGGGACCATGTAGGTATATATTCTTACATAAGCACTCTTCCATTTTTGTGTATATATGTTGTAACGTATGTGTAGGGACTTTTTTGGATCTATAATGGGTTTTTTATGACAACTCGTGGAAGCTTATGTTTGCTGGAAGCTTTATCATTTGTAAGCAAGTAGATGTATTCCTGTGCAAGTTAACATTGACTACTGATAAGTTGTAATCATCATTGATTTTCCCTATACACACTGATTGTCAGGTTGCAACATATACTTGTATATTAGCTTTGTGTTCATTGGAGACTTCTAAATACATTTGCAATGCCCAATGACATTGATTGAAGAGAAACTGTTGTATTCACAAATTATGTACTATTATTGGTTCCAAGTGGATTAGTGCCTTCACTTGCAAGCTGGTTGATTGTTCAGCGTAGGGATATTGCAACACTCATCGTATGTTGATCAATGTTGCTCACAAGTAGGGCTTACTACATCAACTGTCATCAATTGTAGGCAATTTACTTACTGGGGAATTTATACATTTGCTTGCAACTAGACTATACATTCATTTTATTTTTTATTGATTGATGAGTTTAACGCAACTGTTTATATGTTTGGTATTGGTTGTAGGGATGTTAACATGCTTGTTGCATGATAATTGCATATATCTTATGTTGCATTATGCATATTTGCTCATGGCTTATCATTTACAAATGAGTTTGTCTATCCATCTGTGCACTGATGTTGACTACCAGATGAATTCCATTCATTGCATATTCTCTCTATGCATATTGACTGATAGATTATTATGCTCATTTTCAAATTAGATGATGTTGAGTGCAAGGAGACTGTTGCACTCATTTCTTATTTGGAGTCACCATATTGACTGCATGTTTTCTACCGTTATTCATGAACAATTCATCATGAGCGTTACAAACCCTTTGTTGTTTAATGTGTTTACTTGCAAATTGAATTTTCTCGTTGCTATTTAGTGTAAGAATGTTATTGTACTTGTTGTATATCCTCCATGTATAATTCATGAGTATATTATTGTATTCCTCTTGTATCACTCATGAATATTCTGTTAGGTGCATTGTTGTTTGACACACTTGCTTGTAAGGTTGATTTAAAAGCTACACATAACTCTTCTTTACTATTGTATGATTTTCATATACTTATGTATATATTTACAAATGGGTCACATGTCCTTCTTCATCCTTGTTGATGATTGTTTGCAATCAAACAACAGTTGAATTCTTGTTCACCATGTGTGCTATGTCCGTTTATTCTCATTGATTTCCAGTGTATGTAAGGAACTGACACGTTTACTTGCATGTCACTTATGTTTGAAGAACTTCCACCATGAGTTCAATTCCATGTTTATTTGTTGATGTTCATTTAAGTATTCTCCACTAGTTTATTTAGCATTTATCTTTTAATTATAATTGTGTATTTTTATAATTAAAATCCCAGTTCCATGCTATTATGCAAGTTCAGTTCTATGTGGTTCATTAAAGTTCAAGTCCAATTCATTATTCACTTAAGTCACTTTCATTCAACCAAGTTTATGTCCCCTGTTAATTGTTTATGTCAGGCCCTCCATCACTATAAAATTTAGCATACTCCTGGTATATCCCCTGTTTAGGGGAAACTACAGGAGTTTGGGCCATCCCACCTAGCTACAAGAGCATGTATGGTAGGTGTCAGGCGATACCGTGGATGTATTTCTTTGATTATACTATTCTACGAGAGCGTGTATAGGACTTCAAGGTGCATGTTTGAAAATGCAATTAGTTTCCCCCCACTCTATGAAATGTCCTCACCATACTACGAGAGCATGTACAGAGCCTACCGCCTCATCATACGTGCTATGAGAGCACGTATAGGGCATTCTACCGCTTGATGCAAATGTCGAGGGTGGGGTTTGAGTTAGAAATTATGCTTGCGTAATGTGGTTAATAGTGGTGGAGAAGATAATTTGCAAAATGATTGCCTGACATATGGTCAATAACACATCCCTGGCCATATGTTCACCTCCTCTGATAACCACATCCTAAGCACTTTCAGTAATGTTAGTGCTTGCAGCTTCAACGCATGCTTTCTTTTGTTTCATAATAGCTAGCTTCTTCTCTTGATCCACTAAGTTAACTTTTGCTATTGTTTGCATGTAAGTGACCTTTCCATGTAGACAAGCCCGAATAAATTGGTATGGCTTCGCTGGAAATACATATATATATATATATATATATGTTCAATAGTGAAATTATTTTATTTTGGGTCCCCTCTAATTGCATGAAATAAGCTTCCAACAACATTTCTAAATCCTCCTCATTATTATCATTTAAATGAAAACTAGCAAAGCTTGCACTTCCTCTAACATTAGAATTTGGCCTTGCAAGATTTTGTGCAAGAACTATGCTATTCAAAGTTGTAGAAGCCATCGATACTTAAAATTATTGATTTTGGATCTACTTTCTTATCAAATACAATTGCGTCATATCTTCATTATCATCCAAGAGGTGTTCAATTTCACCCCTATAATAACAGTAACATTCTAATAATGGCAATTGGAAGGTTTGAAAGGACCATGAACAAGAATACACATGTATTCAACCTGGGATAAGCTTAGTTAGCTTTTTCTTAAAGCATGCTTAGATGAAGTGCTGCTACCATCTCATCTAAATGCTTAGGCAACACATATACTTTTTTCTCATACTTTTTGCTTGACCTCTCTTTCCAAAATTCCAACTATGCAATCACCTGGTTGGTGAAATAATATGACATAAATAAGTTGTGGTGCCTTGTGGCTCATCAAAGGTTCATTAGACGACACTCAACAAGGATAATAAACCCACTATTAACATCTAGGAAAACCTAGCAGTCTAACTATGGCTTGATGGTAATGCACTTAACACCTGGATAAGTTTCCAACCCATGCATATTAATTTCATTATTGAAGTGGCCGATATTGCAAGCAATGGCATTATCCTTCATCTTCTTCATATGATCAACCAATATAATGTCCTTTTTCTCATAGTGGTGACAAATATCAACCTATCCTATAACATCCTCCATGGTAAGCATAGGGATACCATCCATCAAATCTTGAAGTTCACAAATGGGATCTCACTTAATAACAATGAGACGAGCTCCGATCTGCTTCAAGGAAGAATCATAACCCTTGCCAACATCTCCATAACCACTTACAAAAATAACCCTGCCAGCAATCTAGCATCAGTAGCTACATACGGCCATCACGTAGATAATGGCGGCAACCCTACAAGTTATCAAACTTTCTCTTCATAATAGAGTCATTCACATTGATGGCCGGGAACAACAGTGTACTATTAGCCAATATCTGGTGAAGCCTCTTGACAACTTCAACAATATTTTCCTTCATCTTTCTATGATTCATCAAATTCACCAGCACTCTTTCACCCTAATAGGATGAAGTACAATCTGAAACTCATCATTATATGTATATGAAGGATATGGTAAATTTTTAGTCTTCTCATATTTCTCCTTGTTCCAAACCACGTAGTGAATAAAAAGGTCATGTCACCTCTGTCATCAATAATTAGATATAAACTGGCGACAGTGGCCCCCAAATGAAGGCAATACTCAATGCACCAATAATACTCCTGCAAGGTTTTCACATTCTAGGAAGAAATGGTGGCTAAATCGCAAGTGATTGGGTTGGCCACATGGTCTTGTGTGGAGAATATGTTACAGCAGCACCACTGGACCTCAGAGCCTATTAAAATTAGGGTTTCGATGAGAACAGGTGTTTAGATGGCCATGGAAGTGATCCAGATGTCCTTTCGCCTTTGAATAATTAATTATGGAAGAACTCTGGCCTTTAATCCTGACATTTCTACCTCGATGAGCTATATCTCGAGCATGCTAAAGAAGGCCTAAATCATGTCTTTCACCTTGTTTTCGCGCACGGAGAAAGTATGCTTGATGAGAAGAGCCATTAATGGAGATTTGGAAGCCGTCAGAGAAGAAATGGGGAAGAAAGGAGAGAGAGAGAAAGCGATGTTACAAATATTATTGTTATGATTTTATTATTTTTCTCCTATCATATATTGGAAATTTTTGAGTAGTAGCATTTCAGTGAAATCATATATTACTCCAGATTACTGAAGACTTCAATACTGTAGAATAGGATTTCATGAAAAAGAGTATGTATATCTTTATTTTTATTTCTTGAGTCTAAGTAAGTGTAATTATAATCGGGTAACCATGCACGCACAGAGGAGAAGAGTGATAATTTTTTTAAAAAAATTGATCGTATTGTATGATATATAACAGCACTGTACGATTTGACTTAATTTTTATCCAAATTTTGGTTACTCAAACGATGACTTGCTTTTCTTAACTGATCAAATTGTGATATACAATCAAACAAATGACGGATAATATATGAAATCAAGTTCATACCATATCATATCATACAAACTTGTTCATTTTTTAACTATTCATATAGTATGATATCAATTCGTACAGATGAATGATAATGTATGAAATCAGGTTCGTACTTAATTATATCATACAAACTTGTTCATTTTTGAACTATTCATATTGTACAATATCAATTCATATAGATGACCCACAATATACAAAACTATGTTTTTCCTAGTTTGTACCAAATGAAACCATGATTTTTGAACTGTTCGTACCGAAAAATCTTCGATCGTACAAAATGAACCATGGATAGTTCTCTTGAAAAAATTCATTTTTTGGACAGATTTCATGTGTTTTCTATAAATAGAATCCTAAAACTATCATCCATATCATTTACTTTAAATTTTCTCTTGAGGGTGGCTATTGGGAGTGTGTTTGAGAGGAATATTAAGATTAGAGAATGAGAGATCTAGGGAAAGCACTACAGGAAAAACGCCAAAATCCGGCTGTTTTTTCCGGCGGTTAGCCTATATTAACCGGCAGTTTTTTTGTCTACCGGCGGTTTTTGCGCCGCCGAAAAAAATCGTGTAGGAAACTATTACCGGCAGTTCTTTACCGGCGGTTTATGTTGCCGGCAGTTTTCTGGCAGCTCCGACCGCCGGTTTCAACCAGATTTTGGACCGGCGGTTTTCCGGCTGTGACGCCGCCGGTTATTTGACCGATGGCCTACCGGCGGTCTTTTTACCAACGGTACTCCGGCGGTTTAGTTGGCCGTCGTTTGTTTTTAAAACCGCCAGCCTTCGCCGGTAGACCGCCGGTTACATTACCGGCGATAGCCAGCGGTCTAACCGTCAGTATTACCGACGCTCAGAACCGCCGGATGTCCACCGTAGAACCGCCGGTGGCCGTTGGTAACCACCGGTAATAAACCGGCGGTGTAATGCCATTAAAATGCTTAGTAGAAGAGAAGAGAAGACAAAATATGGAAATACTTTATTTTTTCAAAGCTTATAGCTAGTAACAACAATTGTGAGATAACCATTTAGGACTAAGTATTAAATTTTTGTATTCAAAAGGATATAATTATGGAATTTGGGAAAATTATTTTTTTAGTTTATCCAATACATAGTTAGGGGGTCAACTTCTATGGGATTAGGGAATCCTTCCCATTTAATTTGTGACCTTTGTGAGTCAATCTGAGTAATAGGAAACCCAGAGTAGGAGCAAGATATGCTTTCTTAAACCCTAACTTGATCCAATATCTTCTCCTTCAAAATCACCATATAAAAGCATGGTGAGGGATCTAACCATTTAGTAGTGAGTTTGAGATCCTATGATGCTAGGAGACTAAGTAGTAGACCTTCAGGACCTTGTTGGTTAGATTGGGTTTTCTCTAGATAACTTTAGGCAACTACTGAATGCATTAGAGTAGAGGATGAATAATTTATATGACTACATGAAGCTCCATTATAAATTATAATATCAATATCAAGATGATAATAAAACATTGTTGATTATCATGTTTAAGAGTTGGGAGATTTACTCCAACAAACAATGAAACTTCATTCCTTTCTCACCCCCTTTTTAATTTAACCAGGAGTAGCACCCTTGGGAGTAGCACTTGAGGAAGAAGAAGAAGGAGATGATTATGAAGACAAGTAGGGAGATCCCCTATGTTGTGTTATTTTTTTTCTATTTATTGGAAAAGAATTTATGTTAGTTTTTAGTTTTTTATCATTTTATTATTTCTTAGTTATTGATGTTACATTTTTATTTTAGTTAAAAAATGTTTTATTCTTGTTTTTTAAAGTTGTAAAACTTTCTTGCAATTTTATTTATATTCGTGTAATTTAAAGAAGATGTGAAATGAAAATTTCTCTAAATTTTGATATAATTCCTATATTATTATTGCACATTTTGTGTGAGTTATGAACTTTGAAAAATGTAAAATTTTGATCATTAAGTATTGGATAATCCATAATATGAAATCATCCCATAGAAACTACAACATTTACTATCTAAATCATCCAAAATAACTCTAACACTTGCTTATGTCTAGTGAGAAAAAGGAATCAAAGAAAAAAAATAAAATATACCTTAAAATAGAAATCTAGGGTTGAAAACTTGAAGTCGGCCGGTGGTTAGGGGTCGCACTGGGTCAGCGAGGTCGGACGTCGGAGTGTCAGTCGGATCTGGGTCGGCGGTCGGAGAAGTCTCGTCGGCGGCGGTCGGAGAACGTTCGTCGGTCGTGGTCGGACGAGCAGAGGCGAGCGGAGGCGAGGGAAACGAGAGAGAAAGAACGAGAAAGAATGAAATATAAGTTGCGGGGCTGGTCATTTTAGGGCACTAACCGGCAATTTTCCGGCGATCCAAACCGCCGGTACAAAATCACTTATCAACGGCTGTCCAGACCGCCGCTAAACCGCCGGTGAATATTAGAATCCGGCGGTTTGCCAACGGTTGTTTGACCGCCGTTAATACCGGCGGTTTAACGTATTAAAAACACTGGCAGACCGCCGTTAACAGACGGCGATTTAACCGCCGGCTAAACCGCCGGTGTTACCAGCGGTCCATTAACTGCCTGTTAGAACCACCGGTAATAGCCATTTTTTCTGTAGTGAAGGGAACTGTGAGGGATTCGCAAGGTTGCCCAAATTGAGGACCTCTTTGTTCTTCTTCTAATTTCTTCCCAAATTCTTTGGAAACTCTTTAGAGAAGATCTTCAAGATTGGATCAAGGTTCTCTACCTTCACTATGAGGGTTAAAAAGATGTGACGATTCTCTTCCTTCACTAGGAGGATGACTAACTTCACCAGGAGGTGAAAAAGGATGCTTGGTTCTCTTCCTTCACCAAGTGGGTGAAAAAGGACATGTAGGTACTTTACCTTCACTAGGTGGGTGAAAAAAGATGAGAAGATACTCTACCATTACTTGGAGAGTGTAAAAGGTGACAGTTCTCTACTACATCGGGTTAATAGAAGAGAGCTTGTAAGGGCTTCTCTACCTTGCTATGGGGACAAAATGAGAGTCACTGTTATTTAGTACAATATGCAGAGAAGTAGTCTCCAAGGAGTGGATATAGTAGGTCTATTTGGACCGAACAACTAGAAAATTTTGTGTTCTTATGTTACCTTTTATTTTTCCTACATTTTCATTTCACTGCTCTTTATATTTATTTCACTGCAGGTTTTTAGGTAGGGGGGGGGGGGTGAATTGGTTATTTAAAAAAAATCTTAGATTTTAAAAAAAAAAATTTAAAAATATTTTTAGAAGAATAAAAATACTAATATTGAAATATGCAGTTGTTCATAGAAATGACTTTTATGGATAATCTTTCAACGCCCATCCTTTTTAGCCTTGATGCAGTTCTACAATGTCTAACAACCAACATGAACTTTTAAGTGGTATCATAGAAAATTTCAAAAATTAAAGTTTAAACTACTTTTTGAAAAACAATCATGGCTAATTTTGGAAATTGAAATACTACTGAAGGATATTCAATCGCTAGACCACCTTTATTTGACAACATTCTTTTTTAATTCTAGAAAACTCACATGTCTACTTTTCTGCAATCACTTGACTATCGCATGTGGAAGTTAGTACATGAAGGTTATACTAAACCTGTTAAAATAATAGATGGCATTAGAATTAAAACACCATTTATAGAATGGACCGTAGAAAAAGGGACCTAACACAACTAAATTCAAAATATTTAAATAGTTTTTTTTGTGCCTTCAAATCTAAGAATTATATGTGTGTTTTAACTTGTAAAACTAGAAAAGAAATTTGGGATAGACTTTACATAACTTATGAAGGGACATATGTGATAAAATAAACTAGGTTGGACATTTTATTACATGATTACAAACTTTTTGCATGAAACCAAATGAGACAATTTCTAATATGTATACAAGGATTACCCGTATTGTTACCTTATTGTATGCTTTAGGTAGAGAGCTTACAAATTCAAAAAAAAACTAAATAAAATTTTACATTGTTTTACTATTTATGATGTAAAGATAACTGTCATTATTGAGTGTTAAGATTTAAATGTATACTCTATTGATAATCTTCTTTGATCGCTTATTCCTTACGAGCAAGGACTGAATCAAAGACAGATTGATACAGGTGATAAAAAGAAGGAGAGAAAAATAGCTTTGAAGATTGATGATTCAGAAAGTGATCAGTTAATACCAGAAGATGATAAAGATATTGCTCTTATAACTAAGCATTTCAAATGTTTTGTTCAGAGAAAGTAATGATGATGTCAGCATTGGAACATAGGTAAGTTCATTAAAAATCCAAGAAATTCTAATAAAATCATTTGTTATGAATGCAGAAAGTCTTGACATGTAAAGACAGATTACCCAAATCTCAAAGCTAATCCTAATAAGGAGAAATTTGAGGAGAAAATTCACGTCAAAAAAGGTAAGAAGAAAATGCAAAGAGCTTTCTAAGCTGACTCAGCTTTAGACTCTTCATAAATAGAAGCATAAGAGGAGGTTACAAATATGTGCTTAATGGTAGATTACCTTGATCATTCAAATCAAAAGGAGGTATGAAACCTTTCTTATGATAAATTATTTGAAATTTCTGAGTAAATTCATAATGCTTATAGGAAACTCAAAAAATTGCATGTGAACCTTAATATTGAGCATTTGAATTTACAAAAAGAGTATGAAAACCTTAGAAAAAATTATGCTGGCATTAATAGCAATCACAAGGCTTTGCTAGATGAATTTGATAATTTGAATAAGGAACATGATTTATTGAAAACATCGTATAATTGTTGACCTCATTTTTATATGAGCTCATTATGACAAAACCAACTTTATTCAACTCTTAATCTACCAACCTACAAATCAATCATCCAATCCATAAATCAAACCTATAATCAATCACCCATCTTTCAATCAAGCCAACATTCAATTAATCATCTTAATTTAAAATTTCATTCAATCTTACAGCCTACAAATCAATAATTCAATCTTGTTCTTCAAATTATCCAGATGATAAATTGATCAATAATAAATCCAATCCATCACCAAATGGATTCTAAACCCCATCAAACTTCTCTAGATATCTCTCATAGTGAAATAGGCCTATCTAGTCATGATGTATCCAATCATATCAAGCATTTTGATCTCATATAATGATTCTAATCTATATTCTAAATCCACCCAAACATTTTTATGGGTCAAACCATAATCAATTTGATTTATTCAAAATTTCATCTATGTCCAAATCCTTTGCTCTAACTCATCTCACTCCAAGCTAATCCCCTTGAACAGCTTAAATATCTTCTATAATGTTTCTAAACATCTCCTAACCTGAGCTTAACCATAGATTAGCTTCAAATGACTAAAATAACCCTAACCATCCATGTGAGGCCAAAACCAACTTTACAACTCATTGTCTTTGAGTCCTTTTTTATTCCATGCGTTCTAACTTCCTAAGGATAGCTATTAAGCATCCTTGAATGATTCCAAACATATCTTAACCATCCAAAGGGTCTCAAGGTTTTGAATTTGGCCAAATGACCCAAAGAGAGCTCATTCAAGTTATTCTTAGTCTCTTGCCAGACTGAGCTGCTCTAGACCAGAAATATTTTCATTTTGCTTCCCCAAGTTCCCCTCAACCTTTTCCTATCATTTCGATGGTGTTTGGAGCTTGCCGGCGACGAGCTATTCACCACCCCATTCATCCAAGAATTTCAATCTCTTGATCCGTCGCTTCTCCAACTTTGACTTCTTTGAAGAAGTTGTTCCTGGTGATCTAAGGAATAAAACAAGCCCAAAGAAAAATGAGGAGCACCATTATATTGAGGTAAAATCAAAAACCTAAGTCTACATCTAATTTTTTTTAAACGACTTCTTAAACTTCTTACATCAATTGATTAACATTCATATAATGGATTCATAAAAACATAAAAGCTCAAATCTAAGATTTCATGTCATTCTATCCATTCAATATTGGTATAAAACCTTCTTCATCTTGCTATTTTTGCTTTACAAGAGGAAGAAGATGAAATCATAGCCATATAGTTTATATTATCTAAACCAATGGCTATGATTTGGTTGCATCAAACCCCTATCCTCTCCTTCCCTTTGTCATGATTTCATAGTTTTCTTTTTTTTTTTACCATCCGATCAGCCCAAGCAAGATCAGATGGTCTAGAGGAGAGATGACTCATTTAAGTGAGTCCCAACTATTTGTGATCTCCACTCATAGTTTGCCACGTGTAAAAGATAAAATGTTGTAAGAAACATGGAATATTAAGGGAATATTACTGCAAAATTTCAAAAATTTATAATAAATTCATTTCTTCATCATTTTTAATGCATAATACCTTGTTGGAATTAGAATGACGATCTCTTTGAGTTAAAATTAAAATTAGAGCTTGAAGACTCATGGTTTATGAGTAATTTGTATTTAAGCATAAATCTTTTTTTTTTTAAATAATTCTCCTTAACCATGGCTCCGATCAAGCTCAAATTTAAATGACGTTATTTAGAGAGTATTATAGGCATCTATTAATTTTCTTATATTTATTTAGATTATATTTGTATAGTTATCAAATTTATATGATTAAAAGCTATTATTTAATTCATATATTTTAAATTCCATCATAAGTAAACTTTAACTTCATTGCATGCATTTAAATCACATATTGAATGCTTAAATAGAGCTTTATTATGTTTAAATGAATTCAATGGTGGGTATCAATCATTCAATAAACTATTATATTATAATTTTTCATTGATTCAGTTTCCTAATATTCAAGTTATTTCTTAGCTTTAACATTTGGAGATTGAATAATTCTTATTTCTTATAGTTTTAGGACACTTTAATTTGCTCATGATTGTTTTTATGTGATTGTAATTAATGTCCAAGGGTTAGTAAACAATGATTTCAATCCTATAACCTAGTGACTTTAAGGACAATAATTAAGGACTTGGGTCTTAGTTAATTTAATTCAATCTAGGATGAACATCAAACATCCATTTTGAATGAGATTCAAACTTAGAAAACTAGTGTAATATACCCTTTAATAAATATACATTGATTTGACATTAATCAACCTTCAAACAACTACTAGATTATATATGTCCGAGATGTTCAGCTGGAATTGAGGATGTGGAGCATATTCTAGTCAAATGCATCAAAATAAAGGAGGTGGTGATATTGCTAAACAAATGGGGATTCAGCTTGCCTGTGCTTGCGAGCTTTGAGGAGCACTGCTCTTGGTTACAAACTACCGCAAAGAAAAATGGTATGATTCTCAATCTATTTTGTAATGTTGTGTACTTATCTTGGAAGGCTAGAAATAAATTGATACACGATGGGATAGGTGAAAGTGCAAATTCCATAGCAGTTTATGCAATCGTCTTGTCATCATTCTCTAAATTGATATTTAATCCAATTTTAGAAATATGGGATGTTAATCAGTCTTTTGGGTTGTCTAACATTTGGCATCCTCCCCCACCCGGTTGGTTAAAGATCAATGTAGATCCTTCCCTGAGTTCTTCTTATAGAGCAGGCATTGGAGGGATAGTCAGATATTGTAAAGGAAGATTCTTGATGGCATTCGGCAAACCATGCATCCATTGGGACATCTATCAGCTGGAACTTCTAGCTATTAAATGATTGAAAGAAGTCATCTAGGATTGGATGTTTAAATACAAGGGAGCTATTATTGAAAGTGATAACTTGAATGTTATAAAGGCATTCCAAAGAGCAATGATTCACGGCTGCAAGGAAATGGAAGACTTGGAGTTCTTCAAAGAATTTAATTATGTGATTTTCGAATGCATAGATAGCGGGGGAAATAAGCTTGCTGATATATGTGCTAATTATGCTATTGTTAGCAATTTTATTTGGGAAGATTTAAATTTGGATAAGATTCCTCCTTCATTTGTAAAGTTGGTGAAGGAGGAATATATTTTGCAGTTGTTTTTGGATTTTATTTCTAGTAATGCATTTAAGCTTTTAAAAAAAAAAAAAAAAAAAGATTTAGGTGACCCTTCATTAAGGCTCTTAATTTTCATTAAATTCAAAAAAATCAAATAAAATTCCAAAAAATCTAAAATCAACTTAATTTAATCCTAATCAACTCTAAAATCAAGTCTAAAATCATTCAAAATCAAAATTAAAACCTAAATTTCTTTAAACATTAATTATCCCTTAATTAAAATTTAATTAAACAAATTATATTAATTAAAAAAACTCTTTAAAAAGTCAAATTAATTCCAATGAATCCTAATTTAAATATATAATCAATCAAAAATAATTTTTAAATTTAAACCCCATTTAAATTCTAATTAAATCCTTAAATACCCTTAGTTAAACATTAATTAAATAAATGGATTCAAATTCATATAAAATTTAAATAATATCAAATATATATGTGTGTGTATATATATATATATAATTCCTTTAAAATCAAATAAAAATTAGAAACATATTAAATTCAATTTAAAATAATTTTCACATTAAAAATGCAATTAAGAATTCATTGATTAAATAATTTCTTTAATAAATAATTAAATATAACAAATAAATTCTAAAATTCATTAAAAATTCAAACAAAATCAGAGACTAATAACTTGACTTAAAATAAAAATTTAAAATTAATTTGGATGGCTTTGGGCATTTTGATTTTAAAAGACCTTGAATACATTTAAATAATAAAAAGATCTCTCATGAGTTGTGCACGATTCCTTTTAGGAGGGCACTAATTCATTGGATTTGGACATCTTTAAACTCTTAATAATACACTGACCTTATGTAACATACACGACTCCTTAGGGAAGGTATGTCACATTACATTTATAAGGTCCCTTTCTCTCTTTATAATAAAACTTTGGGAAATATCATATTCACACATGTCTTCCATATAAGATGGGTATTCATTCTTAAAGTTCTAGGACTTATAAATTGATAACTTCTTGCACTTAGGAAGTTATCAGTCTATAAGTTCATTAAAATTAAATATATAACTCTAACACCTAAAATTAGAATAATTTTAAAAGTCAAATACACACTACTTAAACTTCAATTAAATTCCCTTTTGGACTTTAATGATAAATCTTAATAATACATGTAATTTAAATATAAATTCTTATAGGACTTATCCAAGCCACACGACCTTTTTCACACACTTAGATGCTTGCTAGGACAACCAACTTTAACCTAGGCTAGGCTAGTGGTTTGTTGTGGTTTGATTACGAGTGTCTTGCCTAGAGGAAACTCATGTGTGTTTGCTTACTTTTTTTCAACTCATAGCATGCATATTTATTTTCTATCAGTGTACCAGAGAGTGGAGTGAATAAGTCATTCTGTCTTTACTTTCCTATATTTAAAACTGTTCACAACACACTCATAGCATGCATTTACTTTTCTTATTTTTACTTTATTGATTTTACTTTCTTGTAAAAGTAGAATATTACTAGGTGATGATATACTTATAAAGAAAAATGTAAAGTTTATTTTTCTTATATCTCTTGTATATAGACTGAGTCGTAAAGTGTCTTAAGATGTAAAGAGTCAAAGGTAACTGCTTGTATATATACAAGTGGGGCTCCAAAAAGTAATATCCCTTCTCAAAGGGGGATGTTCCTTTTTGGAATTCCATAAAAGACTTGGAGCCTAGACCATACAAGCAGTTACATTTGATTCAAGTTCTCATATAGGATTAGAACCCATGTTTGTTGTCGGTGGGCTGGCCACCTTTACTTTACTACAGACCCTGGGTTATTCTCTATAAATTTTATATTAATAAAATTAGCTCTTTTTATATATATAATTATTCATGCATCAATAGTATACAAGTATATTTTTAGTTCTTATAAGCATATTTTATTGCATTTGATTCAAGTTTCTTTAACAAACCTCCTTGATTTTTATGATAGAGCTATCTTAAATCTTGCATTCATCGATGATTGTTATAATTAGAATTAGTAGCTAGCAGCCCACTCTAGGTAGGTGGTAAGTCCATATTATATACACGGTTTTCTCTACACTTTCCTCAATCTAATCAAATCTAAACCTCCAAATCTAGTGTTAAACTCTATAATCTAAAGCCTGATAATGAAAATTTAAATTAGCCGAAATATTTAGTTTTACTTGTATATAAATTTTGAAATTTAATTAGTCTTCATTTTAATCAAGAGTATTCTCTTATGAGATATGATTAATTATAGGGTCTTGCCCCTATAGGGAGTCTAGATCCCATAATAATGTAAACCCTATCTTAGTTTCCTTTCTAAGGTAGGGGTAAGATCTATGAATGTAAGTTATTTGCTTTATCTCTATTTAAAATTTAACTCCATAACTAAGAATAGATAAATATTGGATTTGTTGTTACAATGAATTCAATATCTCCTATTTTTGATTATGGAGATAAATATATAATTTATTTTTCTAATTAGAATGATAGGAGAAGATATTCATTATCCCTCAGGATGATTTGTATCTTCCCTATACTATTTTTAATTAGAGAAGTAAATTATAGTTTTCTTTCTTTCAAATCAATAGAAAGACATTAGTCTATCCTTTCAAGTGGTATAATGTCTAATTATATGGATTTCATTAAAAGAAAACATTCAAATATAAATAAAGCAAAACATATGAGAATCAAAGCATATAGAGAAGAAAAAAATTTCTCACAAATTTTTCTAGTGACTCCATTGGGAATAGACTTCTCTGTCCAAATTAAATGAAGACTAAATTCTTTCAAAATTATATATAAGTTTAATTAAATATTTGGGCTTTTAAATTTTCATTAAAAATCTTAACTTATTTCAAGCCTATCTTATGTCTTATATTTAATCTAGTCCTATGTTTGATGTTGATTGTGTGTTTTATTTTACTACATTATGTTTTAGAGTCATAGTTGTACAATACCTTAGTTGAGTCAGTCCAGCTCCATCTTAGTGTGCTTAGTTTACTCTACCCGATTTGCTTGTACATTAGTCATGGTTTCCTCAACTTTTCCTAAAATCTGAGTAGATGACCAACTGTCAGCACCAGCATAGGTCCTAGATCCCATAGAAATGTTGTCTATTTGTCATATGACAATTGTGTGTCACTCTGTTGACATTAGTGTGTTTGTTTTACTCTCCCCTGGTTTTGTTGTGTTTTATTAGTCATGGTTTCCTCAGCTTTTACTAAAAGCTGAGCAGATGGCCAACTGTCAACACCAATGTAGGTCCTAGATCCCATAGAAATGATGTCCTTTTGTCGTCTAACATATGTGTGTCACTCTGTTGACATCAGTATGCTTATTTAACTCTCCCTAGTTTGCATATGTTTTGTTAGTCATAGTTTCCTTAGCTTTTCCTAAAAGCTAGCATATGGCTAATTATAAGCACCGACGTTGGTCCTAAATCCCGTAGAAATGCTATTCACATGTCATCTGGAATTTGCATGTCACTTCATTTACATCAGTGTGCTTGTTTTACTCTCCCCAATTTGCTTGTCTTTAGTTAGCAATGGTTTCCTCAGCTTTTCCTAAAAGCTGAGCAGATGACCAACTGTCAGCACCGGTGTAGGTCCTAAATCCCATAGAAAAGATGTTGGTTTGTCATATGACATTTGTGTGTCACTCCATTACCATTAGTGTGCTTGTGTTACTCTCCCCGATTTGCCTATGTTTCATTAGTCATGGTTTCCTCAGCTTTTCCTAAAAGCTGAGCAGATGGCCAACTGTCATCATCGGCGTTAGTCCTAGATCCTATAGAAATGCTGTCCATTTGTCATTTGACAGTTATGTGTCACTCCATTGACATTTGTATTTTTTTTTTTTTTTGCTTCCCTAGTTTTCCTATGTCTCATTAGTTATGGTTTCCTCAACTTTTCCTAAAAGCTGAGCAGATGGCCAACTATTAGCACTAGCGTAGGTCCTAGATCTCGTAGAAATGCTGTCCATTTTTGTCTAACATTTTCATGTGATCCGTGTGTCATTTGAATGTGTTAGAGTCTTTTATTTTCATTCACAATCAGTTTCCTAGTGAATGTGATGAAATAGGGCTTTAGATTATAGATTCTTAATCTAACTCTCCTCCTCCTAAAAGTCTTCCATTTGTGTTTACTTGAATACTCAAAATTCTTAAGGATAAGGGTCCTTATTTACACTTTTAAATTTAATTCCAATTCCCTTTCAATCCTCAATCAATCATCATTCTAAATCTACACTCTGTGATTGTGTTTCCTTTGGTACGGGTCCTTAACTAGTCCATTTCACCTCTCAAATATTTAATCTATTCGATCTTTACCTTAAACTTCACTTGCATCCAACTTAGTGCAACTCTCAATATTCATATTCATTTTTCAGTTTTGAAGGATCACTCTTTGATTCAGATCTCGTTGAAGTGCAAAAAATGTCTAGAAAGTTTATATTTAGCATCAACATCAGCACTGCCTAATCTGATGAGGGCAATCAGATCAAATTTAGGTTCAGATTTGAGAACATCCAAGTCACCTTTGGTGCACCACAACCCGAAGTGGTGATACCTCCTACTGAATCCGTCAGATCAACTCCTTTTAAGTGAACATTGAGGGTGGGTCTGTAGCTTCCCCTGTAATTGCTAAACCCTCAATTTTCACCCATTTGACTTATCCCCAGTTAGTTGCTATGGCTAGGGGAAAGTCCCCAATTATGGTTGAATCCCCAGTGTTTAAGAACTTTGAGATGGGCTCATCTTCTAGATTCCAGGAGATGACTAAGTCTCAACGCCACAACATGATTCATCGTATGAGTGGAAGGGCTGAAAGAGAAAAGATGTTAAAGGAAGATGCTTTGATTGCTGGTGCAACTGAAGCAGTAAAGAAGATGAACTGTGAAACTTCTGAAGCATATGTTAATTCTTCACAGTTGGTTGGCAATATATTACACCCACTGTCCATTGCTTCTAGGGAAGAGAATATATTGCGTATATCAAATTCTCTGCCTACTGCATTTCATGGAGATCTTGTCCTCCCTCCATTATTTGAAAGGAAAAAAAAGTTTAAATCTATATTCAATGATTTAATTCAAGACTATGCTATTGATTATGGGCAATCGAAGACAAAAAATTTTATTAGTGTTAAGGATGTGATCTCCATTGAAATGCATCCACATCCAAGTGGAAAGCAAGTAGAAACTCCTCCTATGAAGAGAAGAACTCAATTTCAATAACTGGTTCCAAGCCGACCAGTAGCTGCTATAGATCGTCGTATGAAATCAAAGAAATTCTCACACTACGATCATTATTAGAGTTCAGATGAACATTATTGTTAAAAAACTCCTGTTAAATCTCTAGGTGTGGAGCACTAGCCCATTGAGGGTATAATCCCATATCTCCTACATCTTCACATTAGTCTAGAAATCCTCCAACAAGAACTTTTGATCATCCTTCGAATCAGTTCCAATTTAGAGTTAACCAGCACCATTCATAGGGTAGCGAATCATCCTCTAGTTTTGATAAGAGGAGACTGAAATTTACAAATCAGTCAAACTCATCATCTAATTGAGAGAGGATTTGGCAGCCCAAAATGGATCCAACTCTAACTACATTGATGAATCAGAGGAATAACACATTGGAAGAAACACAAAGAAAGTTGAAGTCTGTAATAAAAATATTTTCTTCTAGAAAATGTACTCCAGTAAACCCATGTCATGTGGAAGAGAAGACAATATGAGAGATGGTGGATAATCTGAAAAAAAGTATCCGCCAGATCAATGATGAAGAAGCTGCAGAGAATAAAGAAATGTATAAAGAGAGGTCTGATAGTGTTAACATGGTTGATGCTCGGTCTTCTCTGTAAAGAGAGAAAACTTGATTTTAGATTTTGTTAGAAAATATTTTGTTTATCTTTCTTAATCACAATGTATGAGCTATCTTAAATTTCAAAAGAAGGAAGTTTTGCTTGACTATATTAAATGTTCAGAGGAAGATATGTTTATGAATGACCAAAGATATAAAGAAAAGTATGTTCCCTCTCTCTCTCCTCTCATATGAGGGATGATGACTATTTTAAATTTATACTTATATCAAAAGTAAGATTAGATTAGAAATAAAAATCTTCTCAAATTTCCTGCAATTTTATATCTTATAAGTATCATTAGCATATTTAAAAATCTATTCTAGAATTTTCCCAATCAAGTTATCATTTCTATCAAGGAAATCCGACTTTGCTTATAGATCATTCTTCCTCAAATCAGAGAATGAGTTTTCATCACTCGTGTTTGAAAGATAATCTTACAACTAAGATTAATCTTAGAGTTTTAAAAGGAAGCCCCTTTACTAAATATATATATGTATACATACATAGAAAAGATGTGCAATATGCGTAAAAATGAAAAAGATGCATACAAATATGCCAAATAAAAGATGCACAAAGTATGCCAAATAGATATAAACAAATGAAAGATGCACCAAAGTATGCCAAGAAACAAAAGATTCTCAAAGTATATCAAAAAATAAAATAAGTAAATGGATTCCTTCTCAAAAACCTAAATCTCAAAAACCCATTTCCCCTAGATATTTTTCTTGATACTTTTTTTTTTAAATATCGATACTATATTCATCTTTATGAATTGATATCTTGTTAGATATAAAAGACCAAGCAAGAAAATGAAAAGATTAATTTTCTTTTCCTTAATTTGATCTTTTGAAATAAGTTATAATTTAAAAATATAAGGGAGATACCATTTTAACTTATAAGGAAGTTAATATGGGTCCGTAATCATTGGTCAACGGTTCTATTACAGTTTGGCATCACATTCACTCCTATGCAAGTTGTGAAATGATACGTTATAACATATTTCCTAGCATCTCATCAAACTCGAGATTATTGCCTAATAAATGATGAACTACCGGATGAATGAATCATAAAACTCAGGTTGAATGAGAAGTTATCTGGAAATTTTGTTTTAATGGCATTACTTCAAGTTAGTTTACAACATCATTTGATATTTCCTGGTGCCAGATGATTGCCTGATAACTGATGAACTACCAGATGAATTAATCATAAAACTCAAGTCAAATTAGTAGTTCATCTGGGAATTATATTTTTTGATGGTGATGCTTCCAGTCAATAAGAAGAATCAGATTATATCTTCTCAGGATAAACTAAAATTGGTATAATATTTGTCACATCTGATCAAAATGTGATGTATTACTCACACCATGCATCAAATCCATATACCAACAACAAAGCTGAGTATGAGGCTATGATAACTGGTTTAGATTTGATAATTCTACATTAGATCGAATAGATTAAAATCTTTCGAGATTTATGGCTTCTGATTAATTTGGTAGCTAGAATTTACAAAGTATTGAAAGATATATTGATTCCTTATCAATAGCATACCATTCATCTGTCAGAACAAATTTCAAATGTGATGTTATACAAAATTCCCTGTGAAGAGATTTATGAAGGATGCTCTTGTTAAGTAAACCAAAGCTCTAGTATATTCTAAGGAAGATTTAATTCCGATAGAAGTGGAAGGATGGCAAGTTCTGTCTCTCATAGATTCTGAATATGTAAACATAAAATCCCCAAGTGAGATGAAAATTCTTTTAGTAGTTAATGATGAAGTGGTGGATTAAATAAAACCATTCATCAAAAACTTGTGAGAAAATAAGCTCCCCAAGAGAAATCAAATCAATATCAGATCAAAAGGTGATTATTATTTTATACTCCAATTAATGCCCCTCTATATAGAAGATCATTCGATCAAATATGGTTGAAGTATCCAAATAAAGCATAAGCATAGAAGATCATAGAAGAAGTATATGCTGGATTGTGTGTTGTACACCAATTCAGGCCAAAGATGAATGCTTCCTATGAGAAAAGTCAAAGATCATTAAGTTCTAATACCTTTCAATGAGAATGTTGTGTACCAATTCGGTTATCCTTTCCAGATTATCCTAAATATTGGTCTTTCATTTAAAAGATCTAAAATCTATAATTTCTCTATATGTCACAGCATTAATTGGAGATACTCGACCGTCTATTACCCTCAGGCAAATGGATTGGTAGAGGCCTTCAATGAACCCTGGTAGAGAGTTTAAGAAAACTTTAAACAATAATAAGTTTTATAGTTTGAGAAGTTGGTTGATGCTGTGTGGGCATACCGAACCATGTATAGAACTCCAACTTAATTTATGCTATTTGCTTTAGTTGTTGGTGTAAAGGCTATTATCCTTTTGGAATTACAACTACTTTCACTCCGAGTCAAAGTAAACTATAAGCTTACCTCAAAATAAAATTTTAAATTCCGGTTAGAAGAGCTTGAAGGTTTGAAAGAGGAGCATATGCATGCTCAATTGAACCTCAAGTTATATAAAGACAAAAAAGATCCAGGCTTACGATAAATAATTGAGTCTGTAAACTAACCCCCAGTGGATTTCAAATAGTTTGGCTATAAATCTACTCATTCAAGAATCGATCTCTCATCTGGGTATTTGTTTTGTCTGGAAATCAATCTTCTAATCAAAGTTTTAAATCCCACCTTTCTGATAATCGATCTATTGGTTAGGTTTTAAATCCACTCATTCGGGAATAGACTCTCGTATGGGTATTCACTTTTTCTAGAAATTGATCTTCCAGTCGAAGTTCTAAATTTTACCTTTTTTATAATTGATCTATTGGTCAAGTTCTAAATCTACTCATTCAGAAATCAATCTCCCATTCGGGTATCCACTTTTTTAAGAAATTGATCTTCTTGTCAAATTTCTAAATTCTACCTTTTTGATAATCGATCTATCAATCAGGTTCTAAATTTGCACTTTCAGGAATCGATCTCCCATCTGGGTATCCGCTTTGTCTAGAAATTGATCTTTCTGTTAAAGTTTTAAATCCCACCTTTCTAATAATTGATCTATCAATCAGGTTCTAAATCTACTTATCTGAAAATTGATCTATCAGTCAGGTTCTAAATCCATTCATTAGGGAATCGATCTCCTGTTTGGGTATCTTCTTTGTATAGAAATTGATCTTCTAGTCAAAGTTTTAAATCCCACCTTTTCAATAATTAATCTATCGATCAGGTTCTAAATCTGCTAATTCGGTAATCGATCTCCAATTTGGGTATTCAGCTTTTTCTAAAAATTTATCTTTTAGTCAAAATTTGAATTTCACCTTTCTGATAATCGATCTATCAATCAGGTTCTAAATCCACTCATTCAGGAATCGATATCCCATTTGGGTATTTATTTTGTCTAGAAATCCATCTTCTAGTCAAAGGTCAAAATTTCACCTTTTCGATAATCGATCTATATGCCAGGTTCTAAATTTGCTCATTTGGGAATCAATATCCTGTTTGAGTATCTACTTTACCAAGAAATTGATCTTCTAGTCAAGGATTTAAATTTCACCTTTCTGATAATCGATCTATCGGTCAGAAACTAAATTCACTCAATCGGGAATCAATCTCTCATCGGAGCATTCAGCTTTTTTTCTAAAAATTGATCTTCCTATCAAAGTTTGAATTTCACCTTTTCGATAATCATCTATCGATCAAGTTCTAAATCTGTCCATTCTAGAATCGATCTCCCGTTTGAATACCTACCTTCATTTGGGAATCGATCTCCCATTTAAGGTTTAAATTTAACCTCTCTAAGAATTTATCTTTCAGTTAAGTCGAATATTTACTTGATGAAAATTGATCATTCAATCAAGTTTCCAATTTTTAAACTTTATTGATTTACTTCGGTCAACGCCAACACATGTGATTTACTCTTTGAGTTAATCACACATGTTAGGGGTCCATTTGTTGACGTCATTTTTATATGAGGTCATTAGGACTAAACCAACTTCATTCAACTCTCAATATATCAGCCTGCAAATCAATCATCCAGTCCATAGATCAAACATATAATCAATCACACATCTTTCAATCAAACCAACATTCAATTAATTATCTCAATTTAAAATTTCATTCAATCTTACACCCTACAAATCAATCATTCAATCTTGCTATTCAAATTATCTAGATAATAAATCGATCAATAATAAATTCATTCATCCACAAACAATCAATCACCTGCACTCTTGCACTGCAGACAGGCACCGCAATGTACTATTTTGCATAGTGCATTGACCCTCTGACTTCAGTCAGGGCGAGTTCATTTCATTAGGACTTTTAAACATCAATTACCCTTAATTCCATCACCAAATGAATTCTAAACCCCATCAAACTTCTTTAGATATCTCTCTTAGTTAAATGGACCTAGCTAGTCATGATGTATCCAATCATATCAAGCATTTTGATCTCATATAATGATTCTAATCTATATTCTAAATCAACCCAAAAGTTGCTATGGGTCAAACCATAATCAATTTGACTTAGTCAAAATTTTAACTATGGCCAAATCCTTTGCTATAACTCATCTCACTCCAAGCTAATCCCCTCCAACAACTTAAATATCTTCTAGAATGCTTCTGAACATCTCCTAACATGAGCTTAATCATGGATTAGCTTCAAATGACTAAAATATCCCTAACCACCCATGTGAGGCCAAATCCAATTTTATAACTCATATTCCTTGAGTCCTTTTTGATTCCCTGGCACCTAACTGCCTAAGGATAGCTGTCTAGCATCTTGAATGATTCCAAATAGATCTCAACCATCCAAAGGGTCTGAAGGTTTTGAATTAGGCCAGGAGAGCTCATTCAAGCTATTCCTATTCTCTCACCAGACTGAGCTGCTCTAGATCAGAAATCATTTCAATTTGCTTCCCAAAGTCCCCCTCTACCATTTCCTATCATTTCTATGGTGTTTGGAGCTTGTCGGTGATGAGCTGGTCACCACCCCATTTGTCCAAGCATTTGAATCTCTTGATCCATCGCTTCTCAAACTTTGACTTCTTTGAAGAAGTTGTTCCTAGTGATCAAAGGAATTAAACAAGTCCAAATACTACTAAGGAGCTTCATTATATTGAGGTAAAATAAAAAACATAAGTCTACATCTAGTTTTTTTTAAATGACTTCTTAAACTTCTTACATCAATTGATTAACCTTCATATAATGGATTCATAAAAACATAAAAGCTCAAATCTAAAATTTCATGGCATTCTATCCATTCAATATTGAGTATAAAATCTTCTTCATCTTTCTATTTTTGCTTGACAATGGAAAGAAGATGAAATCATAGCCATATAACTTATTTTATCTAAACCAACAGGTGTGATTTGGTTGCACCAAAATCCTATCCTCCCCTTCCCTTTGTCATGATTTGATAGTTTTCATTTTTTTTTTTACCGTCCGATCGACCTAGGTAAGATCGGACAGTCTAGAGGCGAGATGTCTCATTTAAGTGAGTCCCAAAAGCTGCCCCTATTATTTGGGACCTCCACTCATAGTCTGCCACGTTTAAAAGATAAAATGTTGTAAGAAAAATGGAATATTAAGTGAATATTATTGGCGAATTTCAAAAATTCATAATAAATTCATTTCTTTACCATTTTTAATGCATAATACCTTGTTGGAATTGGAATGACAATCTCTTTGAGATAAAATTAAAATCAGAGCTCAAAGACTCATGGTTATGGAGTAATTTGTATTTAAGCGTAAATCTTTTTTTTTTAATTGATTCTCCATAACTATGAGTTCGATCAAGCTCGAATTTAAATGGCATTTTTTAGAGAGCATTATAGGCTTCCAGTAATTTTCATATATTTATTTAGACTATCTTTGTATAGTTAACAAATTTATAGGATTAAAAGCTTTAGTTTAATGCGTATATTTTAAATTCCTTCGTAAGTAAACTTTAACTTCATTGCATGCCTTTAAGTCACATAATAAATGCTTAAACAGAGCTTTATTATGTTAAAATGAATTCAATGGTGGGTTTCAATCATTCAATGAACTATTATATTATAATTATTCATTGATTCAATTTCCAAATATTCAAGTTATTTCTTAGCTTTAATATTTCGAGATTGAATAATTCTTATTTCTTATAGTTTTAAGACACTTTACTTTACACATGATTGTTTTAATGTGATTGTAATTAATATCCAAGGGTTAGTAAACAATGATTTCAATACTATATAACATAGTGACAATAAGGACAATAATTAAGGACTTGGGTCTTAGTTAATTTAGTTCAATCTATGATGAACTTTACACATCCATTTTTGATGAGATTGAAACTTAGAAAACAAGTGTCAATTACTCTTTAATCAAATATACCTTGATTTGACAGTAATCAACCTTCAAATAACTACTAGATTTAGGTGACCCTTCATTAAGGGTCTTAATTTTTAATAAATTCAAATAAATCAAATAAAATTCCTAAAAATCTAAAATCAACTTCATCTAATCCTAATCAATTCTAAAATCAAGTCTGCAATCATTTAAAATTAAAATTAAGACCTAAATTTCTTTAAACATTAATTAACCCTTAATTAAAATTTAACTAAAAAATCATAATAATTTAAATAAAATTCTTTAAAAATTTAAATTAATTCCAGTGAACCCTAATTTAAGTATATAATCAACCAAAAATCAAATTTAAATTTAAACCCCATTTAAATTATAATTAAATCCTTAAATACCCTTAATTAAATATTAATTAAATAAATACCTTAAAATTCATATAAAATTTAAATAATATATATTCTAATTGTTATAATAAAATTCATAAAAATTTAAATTAAATTATAATTAGTTTTATAATTTGATTGATTAAAATTTGTTTTAATCAATGAAATTTGATAATTAATTTTGTTTAAATGAATTAGGGTCTTTATGCCCAAAGCTTGATTCCTTTTGAAGGTCTTTAGGCATTTTTATTTTAAAAGACCTTAAATACACTTAAATAACAAAAAGATCTCTCATGTATTCTGCACGATTCCTTTTAGGAGGGCACTAATACATTAGATTTAGAGATCTTCAAACCCTTAATAAACATATACGACTCCTTAGGGAAGGTATGTCACATTGCATTTATAAGGTTTAATTCTCTCTCTATAATAAAACTTTTGGAACCATCAGATACACGCTTGTCTTCCATATAAGATGGTGTTCATTTTAAAAGTTTTAGGACTTATAATTTGATAACTTCATGTACTTAGGATGTTATCAGTCTATAAGTTCTTTAAAATTAAATATATAACTCTAACACTTAAAATTGGAATAATTTTAAAAGTCAAATACACACTACTTAAATTTTAATTAAATTCTATTTTGGCCTTTAATGATAAATCTTAATAATACATGTAATTAAAATCAAAATTCCTATAGGACCTATTCAAGCCATAGGACTTTTTTCACACACTTAGATGCTTACTAGGATAACCAACTTTAGCCTAGGTTAGGTCAGTTGTTTATTATGGTTTGATTGCAGGTGTCTTGCCTAGAGGGCACCCATATGTGTTTGCTTACTTTTTTGTAACTCATAACATGCATATTTATTTTCTATTAGTGCACCAGAGAGTAGAATGAATAAGTGAGGTCCGTGTACTTTACTTTCCTGTATTTAGAATTATTCACAACGTACTCATAGCAAGCATTTACTTTTCCTATTTTTACTTTACTGCTTTTACTTTCTTACAAAAGTAGAATGTTACTAGGTGATGATGTACCTATAAAGAAAAATGTAAAGTTTATTTTCTTAGACCTCTTGTATATAGATTGAGTTGTAAACTATCTTGAGTTGTAATGAGTCAAAGGTAGCTGCTTGTACATATACAAGTGGGGCTCTAAAAAGTAATATCCCTTCTTAAAGGGGGATGTTACTTTTTGGAATTCCACAGAAGACTTCGAGCCTGAAGATCGTACAAGTAGTTACATTTGATTTTAGTTAGTAGGGCCTGACCACCTTTACTTTACTATAGATCTTGAGTTGTTCTCTATAAATTTTATATTAATAAAATCAACTCTTTTTATATATACAATTATTTATGCATCATTAGCATACGAGTAGATTTTTAGTTCTTGTAAGCATATTTTATTGCATCTTATTGAAGTTTATTTAACAAAACTCCTTGATTCTTAGAATAGAGCTATCTTAAATCTTGCATTCATCAGCGATTGTTGTGATTATGATTGTTAGATGATAGCCCAATCTAGTCAGGTGGTAAATCCATATTATATACACCTTTTTCTCTACACTTTTCTCAATCTAATCAAATCTAAACCTCCAAATCTATTATTAGAGTTTATAATCTAAAGCCTGATAATAAAAATTTAAATTAGCACAAATATTTAGTTATACTTGTATATAATTTTTTAAATTTAATTAGTCTTCATTTTAATCGAGAGTATTCTCTTAGGAGATATAATTAACTATAGAGGTTTTCCCCTATAAAGAGTGTAGATCCCAGAATAATTTAAACCCTATCTTAGTTTCCATTCTAAGGTAGGGGAAAGATTTGTAAATATAGATTATTTGCTTTATCTCTATTTAAAATTTATCTCCATAACCAAGAATAGATAAATATTTTATTTATTTTTACAATGAATCCTCTCTCTCCTGTATTTAATTATGGAGATAAATCTATAATTTATTTTTCTAATTATAATGATAGGATAAGATATTTGTTTTCCCTCTGGATGATTTGTTTCTTCCCTATAATGTTTTTGATTAGAAAAGTAAATTATAGTTTTTTTTTTCTTTCAAATCAATAGAAGGATATTAGTCTACCCTTTGGGGTGGTATTATGTCTAATTATACATATTTAATTGAAAGAAAATATTCAAATATAAATAAAGCAAATCATGTGAGAATTGAAGCATATAAAGAAGAAAACAAATTCTCACAGTAATAAACTTGAAAATGATTTTAAGGTGTTTATGGTTGAATCATATCAAAGAGAACATGTGTTGAAAGTTGATAAGTCAAATTTAAAAAATAAAAATTCATATCTTAAAGTAAAATTGAAAGCTTTTAAGAAAGATAAGACACATCCCGCACTTGAATTTTATAATTCTGCTCAAAATCTTATAATTTTAAATTCTTGGAAAAGATATTATAACTCAGATAGATTGGTAAATCATTTTCTTGGTGTTAAATACTTTTTATGTGGAATAATGGGGCATATTTCCTGTACTTATACTATTCATAATAGAACACATCTAGTGTGGAGATATAAGATGCATCAATCACATCATATCAAATATGCATCAAGATTATCGTTGTCACGAGGAGAACCAAAATTTATTTGGGTTCCCAAGTCTAACATTTGATAATTTTATAGAAATGCTCTCATGCAAGCCCTCACGAGAGCATTTGGTACATGGATAGCAGATGTTCAAAGCATATGACTGGAGATTTAGATCAATTTATACTGCTAGAGGCTAGGACAGGACGTAAAGTGATACTTGGATAACCCCTCTAAGAGAGTGGTAAGATCATGTATGATTGGTAATACAAATAATTTTTTGTTTGAAAATATTTTATTGGTAGAAGACTTGAAATATAATTTGCTAAGTATCAGTCAGCTTTGTGATAAGGATTTTAACATAAAATTTTTACCTACAGACTACATTATAAGCTAAAATGAAGTTGATGTGTTGCATGGAGATAGGGTAAATAATGTTTACATGCTTGATTTAAATTGTTAAATCTTCTAATACTTTTTGTCTAAAAATAGTTACTGAGTAATCTTGGTTATGGCATAAAAGACTATGTCATGCAAGTATGGAAAATCTTAGGAAGATTACCTAGAAGGAATTTGTAAGAGGCATACCCAAATTAGACTTAACTAAGGATCACCTATGTGATACATGTCAATTAGGTAAACAAGTCAAGTCCTCCTTTCATTCTATTAAGGATGTTAGAACTAGTAAACCCTTAGATGTCCTTTACATGTATCTCATTAGACCTGTTAGCACTATAAGTCTAGGAGGAAAATCTTTTAGGTATGTGATTATTAATGATTATTCAATGTTCACTTGTATTATATTCTAATCTCATAAGAGTGAATCATTTGAAAAGCTTAGAAATTTTTTTTCTTAGATTCAGAGGAAGCGAGGTTGTGAAATTATTGCAATCTAGAGTGATCATGGTGGAGAATTTAAAAATTAAAAATTTAAAGTTTTTTATAAAAAGCAAGGGATATATCACTACTTTTTAGCTCCTAGGACCCCTCAACAAAATAGGGTTGTTGAAAGGAAGAATAGAACTTTACTAGAAGCCTCTAGAGTCATGTTAACAGAATATTCCCTTCCTAAATACTTTTGGGCTGAAGCAGTTAATACAACATGTTATGTTTTAAATAGGGTGAACATTCGATCTAAGTTGAACAAGACATCTTATGAACTTCTTAAAGGTAGAACACACAATCTCTCACACCTACATGTCTTTGGATGTAATGTGTTCATTCATAATAATGGGAAAATTCTTCTAGGAAAACTTAATCCTAATTTTTTCTTAGATATTCAACTATTGGCAAATCCTATAGATTTTTTAATAAATGGACTTTGGTAATAGAGGTGACCACTCATGTAGTTTTTTTATGAATATGATATTTATGGAGGGCCTAGGTTGGAAGAAGAAGATATTGAAGAAAATATCCAAGGAATTAAAAATGTAAATCTTAAAGAAAAGGTTGAAACACAAAATATGTTGCCTAAAGAATGGAAATATCCTACAAGTCATCCTAGAGAACTTATTTTAGGAGACCTGAGTGAAGGTGTTAAGACTAGGCATGGGCTTAGCAAAGAAGTGAACCACTCAGCATTTATTTTAATGATTGAGCCCACTAATATGAATCAAACACTTTCTGATGAATTTTTTATTTTATCTATGTAAGAAGAATTGAATCAATTTATTAAAAATGATATTTTGAAATTGGTAGAAAGACCTAAAAATCATAGTATTTTTGGAATTAAGTGGGCTTTTAAAAATAAGATGAATGGTTCAGGTGTAATGGTTAGAAAATAGGCAAGATTGGTGGCCAACGGATACAATCATATAGAAGGAATTTATTTTGAAGAGACTTTTGGCCCTTTATAAAGATTTGAAGTAAGAAGGGTGGTTCTAAACTTTGCCTATTTTAAGGGATTTAAATTATTTCAAATGGATGTTAAAAGTGATTTTATTAATGAGGTGATAAAAGAGGATGTTTATGTTGAGCAATCTCAAAATTTTGAAAATTCATAGTTTCCTAATCATGTGTTTAAATTGAAGAAAACACTGTCTGGACTAAAATAGGCTCCTAGGGGATAGTACAAAAGGTTAAAAATTTTCCTACTAGAAAAATCATTTATCAAAGGAAGTGTGGACACCACTCTCTTAATAAAAAGGATAGGAAATGACATTCTTATTATTAAAATTTATATTGATGATATCTTATTTAGATCCACTGATAAAAAACTTTTTTATTATTTTTTAATAATAATGTGTAAGGAATTTGAAATGAGTTTGATGGGAGACTTGAGCTACTATCTTAATTTTAATATAAAGCAGAGAAAGGATGATACCTTTCTTAGTCAGTCAAAATATGTTAAGGACATGCTTAAGAAATATGAAATGGAGAATACTAAACTAATAAATACTCCCATGTGTTCCTCAGGTCAGCTAGATAAGGATTCTAAGGGCAATCTAGTTATCAAAAGAAATATAGAGGGATGATTGGATCATTAATTTATTTAACTGCAAGCAAACTTTATATCATTTTTAGTGTTTGTATGTGTGATAGATTTCAAGCTAATCCAAAAGAATTTCATCAGACGGATGTTGAAAGAATTATGAGATATCTTTTAGGAAGTCAAAATTTAGGGATTTGGTATCCTAGGCATAACACCTTTTTTAAAATCATTAGATATTCTGATTTAGATTTCATAGGATGTAGGATTGATAAATAGAGTACTTCTAAAACTTATCAATTCATAGAGAACTCCTTAGTCTCCTGGTCTAGTAAAAAATAGAATTCAATATCTCTTTCTACTACTGAAGTAGAATACATAGCCTTAAGAAGATGTATGGACAAGTTCTATGGTTAAAATAACAACTAGTAGATTTAAGTTCTTTAATTTATAATATTCTAATTTTTTGTAATAATATAAGTGTCATTTGCATCTCAAAGAATCCAGTCAAACACTATGACAAAATATATAGACATATGGCATCACTTCAATAGACCATATTTTCAAAGGAGAAATTGTGCTACATCATGTAGCAACAAAAAATCAACTTGTAGACACTTTCACAAATCCACGGGCTTTTGAGATTTTCAACACTTTAAGAATCAGATTAGGTGTTATTGTTATTCATGCCTAACAATTATAATTCTGCAAATTGAAATTATAGTGTACTTTTTGTGTTTATGATTGTGTTTAGTTCTTCATTTTTTTAGCTTGTCTTGGTTATTTTTTCTCCATTTTGTATTTGATTTTGTGTTTGATTCTTATTTTGTGGTTGATTTTTTTTATTTAAATTTATTGTTTGTTTTTGTTTTTCATAGATCTTGTATGAATTTGTTTGGAAAAGTATCTTGACCATCATGTGGAAAAATAAATTTCCTTTTCCATTTATAGTGTGCGAACATAATTTGTACTGTATGAATTCTCTAGAATTCACATGATTGTTTTCTACATTGGCCTGACAAAAATATATTTTCTATAATTGATCATATAGTATTAACACATGTTGGTATGTACAAATTATCAATTTTTTATTTGTACGATCCTGGCAGGCATTCCAATGACAGTTATTTTTTAAACATCATCTGTACAAACACTTATTTGTCTATATAATCCAATTGTCAATTTTCATGTGGATAATCTCAATCGTTAGGTATGAACATTATTAACTGATCGTCTCGTATGAACACCTGTTCATTTGTACGATCAGTTTGGTCAAAATATCATACGAAACATCTCATTAAAAATAGCTTTACGAAAAGATGTTCTACAACATTAACTTTTTTTACCATTTCATTTGTTTGTACGAACCAAAGATCATCCAGTACAAAGATCTAAATTGTACGTATGAACATAATTCCATACTATTTGAAATAGTTTGAATTCTATAAATTGGAGTTTATTCTTTAAATTTTTTCAATCATTTTTTGCTCCAATCCCTTTCAATTTTTTTGTCAAACTTTTTCTCAAATGGAAGGCAGTAGCAAGTGAACTCGACTTTCCAAGGGTGGTTCATCTCATTCTGAACGAGATGACAATTTTCTATCTAGGGAGAATGACCAAACCTTTGATAGGTTTGTTCAGGCTAAGATGGCTCTTTATCATCTTCTAATTCATGAAGATAATAGTTTTCAAATCATGCCTTTTTTCAACTCCACTCAATTCTCTTTCATTCTCACTTTAATCTATGCATTTCATTCTAAGACTTTTTATTATTTTCTTTCCAATGCGATAATACGAGAAAAAAACACGATAATTACCTACTAAATTTTTCATCAATATGTTGAAATTACCAAGGAAAATTTGGGGCTTTTCTACACCTTAGGACCAAAGGAGTTAGGCCTCATTAAATGATATCTAGAAGTGATTATTATTGGACCATGATTAATAAAACTCTAAGGGGTATACCTTCCATCTCACATTTATCCCTTGTTTCTACACTGAATCAAAATGTTAGGAACATCCAACATGCCTTAAGAACTTCTATCATTCCTAAAACTGATGATCGAATCAATATTACCCCTATGTTTTCCTTCATTATATATTATATACTAAAAAACACTCCTATTGATGAAGCCCAATTGATCCTAAACTACATCATTTTTTTTTTTTTTTTTTTTATCATTTTTTTTTTTTTTTTTTTTTGAAGAAGTAAAAGTTTGCATTAAAAGAAAAGAACAAAGAAAAAACCTACAAAGTCGATGTCTCCTTTAACAAATTAAAAAAAGGAGGAACCTTATTCAAACTAAAATATTTCCAAATAAAACTACTAAAAAGAGCATAGTTAGCACACAAACTTATTACTATTCCTACCTATACAATTGAAAAAGATAAAGTTGAAATCCTTTAGAAAATCCAGATCCTCCACCTTGAAACTCCCAATTTTCCAAGCCCCTTGTAGAAAAGAGATACTATTTGAATTTTCACCTTCAATGATGATACCTTTATATTTGAACATCCAGTCTTTGATTACATCCTTCAATGATTGTATTGCTGAAAGCTCCAATTGTGCAATGTCCCAATTGACACAAGAATTTTCAAATGCCAATAAAACTCTACCTTTGCAATCATAAAAACCCCCTCCAACTCCTGCTCTATACGAAGAGACTAGGGAGGCATCGACATTGACCATCAACCATTCGAGGGGAGGAGGATGCCAAATATTAGACAGTCTAAATGACCGGGTAGCATCCCAGTGGCTCGAGTTGAAATGGAAAAAGCTGTATGAAATCAAGGAATAACAAATAGCATTAGATGCAATAAAAATTGAGCTTTCTTTCACACCATCATGAATGCACCTATTCCTAGATTTCCATGAGAGGGATACAACATTATAATAGAGATTAAGAAGTATACCGTTCTTTAGAGCAAGTAGATGCAACCATTTTAGACATTCTTCAAATCTATAAAACAAAGGAATATCAAATCCCCAATGATTTAAGTGTTGAATTACCTCCTTAAGCTTGAGGCATTTGTAGGCAATGTGATCTACATCTTCAACCTTATTACACCCTCTAGGACAATTCCCATCACCAATTAATCTTCTATAGGATAAAAATTGAAATGTCGAAATAGCATTTCTACCTAGCCTCCACTAGAACACTTCAACCCGAGAATTTAACTTGGCTTTCTTGATCCACTTCCACAGCTGGAAATCAATGCAGTCTTTCACTGGGGCTCAAAAATCCAACCAAGAAATAGAAATTCCATATTTTTGTTGTATCAGCTCCATGCAGTCTTCATTCAAATATGGAGTTATTTTCACCTGCATAATCAGTTTTATCAGCTCCATATTGAAGTGCTTCAACAACTCCTCTTTATTCTAATAGCCCTCAACAATGAATTCCTTGACTAAGTTTGCATCATCCTCATGTGGGACAGCAAATGTAGGCCACTTGTTAATACATTTATCCATGATCCAAATGTCTTTGTAGGCGTCAACCGAGTCTCATCTAGCTACTATCCACATGATAATAGGTTTCAGCATCCTTCCTCAATCATTTAATAATCTCCATGTAGATGAATAGCTTTTCTTACATTTCCCATGTCCAGGCGATCACCATATTAGGAGCCAATGACTTGTGCAATAGGGATTATTTATCTTGAATGAATCTCCATGCCAACCTAGATCTTAATGTAGGAGTTTTAGAAACACTAGAATACAATCCATGACCTCCCAAACACAAAGGTTTATAAAGGTCATACCAACTTACATAATTTAATCCAAGTCTTCCATTTGATTTATTCCAAATTAAACTCCTACATAATTTTTCTAGATCCTCAAGCACTCCTTTTGGAACTAGAGAATGAGTAGCATGGAACGTATGAAATGATATCATTACTGATTTGGCCAATGTAAGTTTTCCCGCCAACATTATGAATTTGCTTGCCAATATCTTAAGCATCCTCAAAGCTTTGTCAATGATGAATTGAAAGTCATCACTAACAAGTTTCCTTAAGGCAATCTTAATACTTGAATTCCTTCACAAGTTTAAATCCCATAATACGAGAAATGTTTTTCTCTTGTTTTTGCTCACAAATATGCCAAATAAAATGGCTGACTTACCCATATTTATACGTTGTCCCATCCAACCACAAAAATCATTTAAGATAGCCTTTACTTCCTTTACGGCCCTCCTGTTAGCTTCTGAAAAACATTATAAAATCATCTGCATAAAGTAAATGGGACACTCTTGGGCCTGTTGGATTAATGCTAATCCCACAAGAACTTTGAGCAAAAGAATTAGATAGGAGTTGTGAACTAAGAATAAAAAGGAGTGGAGACAAAGGACAACCTTGATGAAATCCAATCTTAGCTTGAATCTAGTCTAAGCAATTGCCATTGATTGTCAATGAGAAAGTAGGATCTTCAACACACTCCAAAACCAGTTTGGAGAACTTTAGAGGAAAGTCAAAATACTCCAAGACTTCCCTAAGAGTAGACCAAGACATGGAATCATATGATTGTTCCATGTCCACCTTGAAAGAAACAAGCCGTTTAGCAGAACTAGAGTATCTAAATTTGTGAAATAATTATTGAGCAACCATCACATGATCTGAAAAAGATCTTCATTTAATAAAAGCCACTTGCTCCTTTAAGATCAGTTTTGGAATAACCTCAATTAATCTGTTCAAAATCACCTTTGCCACCACCTTGTGCACAAAATTGCATAAACTGATTGGTCTATAATTAGATGAGAAGAGAGGATTGGATACCTTCAGAATAAGTACAATCAGTGTTTCCTTCCAACCTTAGTTCAACTCCCCATTGCATTGGAAATGTTTGATTGCATTCCAAAAATTTGATTTGATAATGTCCCAATAAGCTTTGATAAACAAATCGGAAACACCATTTTGCCAGGAGAAATGTTTCCACCCGTTTGCTTCAACACCAGCTCCACTTCCTCAATAGATAAGTTTCTTTCTAGTAAACAAATGTCATCATTATTTAGACAATTTAATGCAGCTAGCCAACCATCTAGATTACAATTCTTGAATTTCCATTTTTCTCAAAAAATTGAAAGAAAATAGCTTCAATTAGATTTTGATCTTCCACCAAAAAGCCATTCTCATCCATTACTTTAGCAATGCTGTTAGAGTTCCTCCTAGCACTAGCAAAGTAGTGAAAAAATTTTGAGTTGTAATCTCCCTCTACTAACCACTTCACATTTGCTCCTTTCTTCCACCATGAATTCAAATGAGCCATGGTTGAATTCAGTTCATTTACTTTCACTTTAAGACTCCAACACTCTAATTACAAGAGTGAACCATAGATTGATTCCTTAGTTTGAAGATCCAGTATATCTTTCAAAAGGCCTTCTTTAAGTTTATTAAGATTCTTTAACTTTGCTATGCTCTAGAAAAACAATTATTTTAATGATCTTCTAAACTTAATGTTGAGAATATACGAACTGGTTCCTTTATAAGCCTTATTCCACTCATTCCTCACCACGGCAATAGAAACTGGATGATGACCAAATGTCTTCAAACTTAATGTTTCTTTTAATGACTAGATTAAACTCGAGAATATTTAAAAGGATTGGATAATGGTCCGATGCTACTCTTGCCAAATGTCTCAAAACCATACGATGTGAAGAGCTCAAAGCAGTTGAATTGATAAAGCATCTATCCAATCTTTCAAGAATTCTTGCTTCACCACGTGTTATTGCACCAAGTAAATTTGGGCCCAATGAAACCCACCTCATGAAGATCATTATTTAGTGAAAATTTCTTCATCTCCTTTAAACCTTGGGAAAACAAAAATCTTCTTCCCCCTCTTTTATCCTCCTTGGAAAGTAAGCAAATTGAAATCACCACCTACTACCATAACATAGGTACTTCTACTGTGGAATATATATCCAATATTCTCCAAAGATCTCTTCTTTTATGCACCTCTTTTCTTCCATAAATCAAAGCTACCCTCTGTTGAAAATTTGATTTTAGGGAATATAATTTTGATGATAGCAAACATTTCTATTTTTCTACAACCTCCTTGCCTACTAACATTTCAGGTTCACAAGATCAAACTGCAAATCAAACTAGCTCAAGATTGGGTAGATTAGGACTGAGTCGGTTTGTAATGTACGATAAGTATCTTTTAACTTTTTTTGAGTTCTTTGTAACATTCTGGGTCCTAATGTTAATTAACCTTGCACACGCACACTTGAGGGGAAATTTTTTACTGTTTTAGAGTTTTTTATTTTTTATCACATCATTCGAGATGATCTACAAATCAGCCTGGATGATTAGTTAAAAATAGAAATCCTAATTAGGGCATGCTGATTAAGGCAGCTGCAATTAAACACATCATCCTGGATGATATTAGCATCAACTATGATGATAGGCACAAATTAGAAAGAATAAGCTGCCAGATCTATTTATGAATATTTTATTTTTGGATATCGTCCAGGACGATGCAGTGCAATTATGCCTAAATTAATCTGGTAATTAAGGAAAGCAATTAAGGTTTGTTTGCTTGATCATATTGGCCTTGACTATTATAGGATCGTCCGGGACGATCAATTTACAAACCTTAGTTCTTTCTAGACGATTAATAATCAGTCTGACTCCATTCAGGGCGATGCTCTAAACGATATGTACTGAATTAAACTAATCATTCAGGATGATCATTAGATTGGCCTTGATGATAAAGTTATTTTTCATCATCCAGACACCCATTTAGGGCGATGCTCTGGACGATATGAACTAAATTAAACTAATCGTCCCAAATGAACATGAGATCATCCTGGATGATCTAGTTATTTTCCATCATCTAGACATCTATCTAAGGCGATGGTCTAGATGATATTCATCGAGTTGAACTAATCGTACAGGATGATATACTATCATTTAGGATGATATTTGATGATTAGTTGCTAATTAGGGCTAATTTGGAGCCCTTGTTTAAAAGATCTCATATTTTCTTAAGGGAATATCTTTTGTTGTTGTCCTGACCTGAGAGAGCTAAGAGGAGAGGGAGAGCAAGGGAGAGAGAGAGAGGATCTTATGAGGGGGAGTTTGTGAGGGATTTTATAAAGTTTGCTCCAAGCAAGGATCTGAGTCATCTTCTTCGGTCATCATCCCTGGGTCCTTGGAGGTTCAAGAGAGGTCTTCTTCAGCAATTGATCGAGGTTCTCTGCTTACTTCTAGAGGAAATAAAGGGAGTTGTGTTCTTTGCTTGCTTCTAGAGGAAGTAAAAGTAGTTGGGTTCCCTACTTTTGGAGGAAACAAATATAGTTGGGTTCTCTGCCTCATCGGGGTCAGTGGAAAGGAGTTTTTGTATGGTCTTCTCCACCTTGTTGTGGGGGCAAAAGAAGAGATACTGAGTTTAGTGCAATTTCTGAAGGAGAGACTCCTGGTAGTGGACGTAGGTCAAGTTGACTGAACCACTATAAAATCTGGTGTGTTCTTTCTTAGTGTACTCATGTATTTAATTTCTCCACTTTAATTTCTATGGTGATTGTTTGGTTGTATTTGTAATTTTATTTGGAGAAATTTATAAATATCAATTCACCCCCCCCCCCCCCCCCCCCCCCCCCCCCCCCCCCCCCCCTCTCTTGGTTAACCTTAGGACTAGTTCATAAGGGCTTAACATCCCTAACAAACTTTCAAGTGGTATCAGAGCGGGATTCATAAAATTGACTTTTTAAAAACTTTTGAATTTCGATCAATGGCTAACTTTAGTAACCATAATACTGCGGAAGAGTATTCTATTACCTTACCACCTTTGTTTAATAATATTCCTTTCAATTTTTGGAAAACTTGCATGTCTATATTTTTATAATCGATTGACTATCACATGTGGATACCTTTTAAAGAAGGTTACTCACCTCAGTCTCGTAAAACTACTGACATTAATACTTTACTTTTTTTTCACTGAATGGACTCTTAAGGATAGGGATTTAGCTCAACTGAATGCAAAATGTTTTTTCAGTGCTTTTGAAATCAGAAGATTATATACGTGTTTCAACTTGTGCTACTGGTAAAGAAATTTTGGATAGATTGTGTATTACTTATGAAGGAACCAACAAAGTTAAATAATCTAGGTTGAATATTTTATTTCATGACTATGAACTTTTTCGTTTGAAACTTTTTGAACTGATTTCTAACATATATACTATGTTTACTCAAATTGTCACCTCATTATATAACTTACAAAGAGAGCTAACTAACTATGAAAGAGTGAATAAAATTTTGAGATGCTTACCTTCTTCCTTTGATGTTAAGATCATTACAATTACTGAATCCAAGGATTTGAATATTTATTATATTATTAACTTTTGGATCACTCGTTGATTACAAGCAAGGATTGAACCAAAGACAACTTGATGCAGGTGAGCGAAAGAAGGAAAAAATTATGGCATTAAAGGCCAACGACACAAACACTGATTCTTCTGGCTCTGAAAGTCATGATGTTGCCTTAATCACTAGGCAATTCAAAGCTTTCTAAGGAAGAATCACAAGCACCATCAGAAATGGAACAAAGGTAAGCGTAGCAAAATTTATAAAAGTTCTTCTGATATTGTTTGTTTTGAATGCAGGAAGCCTGGACATGTCAAAGCTGATTTTCATATACTTAAGGATCACCCAAGCAAGGAGAAGGGTGAGGAGAAACCTAACTACATGAATGATAAGAAGTGGTTCCAAAAGGCATTCTGGGCAGATTCTGTATCTGACTCCTCTAAGACTGAAGCTGAGGAGGAGATAAGAAACTTGTGCTTGATAGGTGATCATCTTGATCAGTCTGACCAAGAAGAGGTATGCAAACCAACTTATGATTAATTACTTGAAGTTTGTGAGAACATCCATGCATCATATAGGAAACTTAAGAAATCTCATGCTAGTTTAACATTAGAGTTTTCAAATTTGCAAAAAGAGCATGAAATTTTATTTAAAGATTTCTCCCAAATTGATAGCAACCACATGTCATTACTTGATGAGTTTGATGAATTGAATAAAAAGTATTCTGAGTTGGTTGTTGAGAATGATTCATTAAAAGCATCCTACGCCTCACTTGAAACTGATTTTAAAACATATATTAAAGAATATGAACATAGGGAGCTCTTTTTGAATGTTGATAATGCTATTTTAGAAAGGCTAACTCAATGTTTAAAGCTGAATTGAATGCACTTGAGAAAAATAGGAAACTCCCACACCTGAATAGTTTTTCAATCATGATCCAAAACTAAAATTTTTGAAACCTATGAAGAGGAACTATAACCCGAATAGATTAGTAAATCTTTTTCCTGGTGTTAGAAATTTTTCATGTGGCATGCTAGGGCACATTTCACACACTTGTACTGTTCACCGTAGTACATATTAGGTGTGGAAATCCAAATTACATGATTCACAACATAACACATATGCATTGCATTCTTCTTTCTATAAGAAGGGACCCAAACCTGTTTGGATTCCTAAATCTAACATTTGATGATATTGTAGGTATGCTCTCACCAAAGACCTCATGAGAGCATGTGGTACCTGGACAGTGGATGCTCACGACACTTGACTGGAGATGCCGATCAATTTGTTTTGCTGGCGGCCAAGGTTGGAGGCAAGGTCACTCTTGGAGATAACACCACCAGGAAAGTGGTGGGTACAGGTATAATTAAAAATTCCAAGAACCTTTTAATTGAAAATATTTTGCTTATAGATGAACTGAAATATAACTTGCTAAGTATCAGGCAGCTATGCGATAAGGGCCTCATCATAATTTTTTTGTCAAATACATGCATTATTAGCTTGAATAACAATACTATTTTGCAGGGAAAGTGAATTAACAATGTTTACATGCTTGATTTAAATAATATTGTATGCGTTGCTTCATTTTATTTAAAAATAATTATTGATGATTCTTGTTTGTGGCATAGGAGGTTATTTCATGCCAATTGAAAACCCTTAGAAAAGTAACCCAAAAAGATTTAGTTAGAGGTGTCCCAAAGCTTAAGTTCACCAAAGACCACATGTGTGATGCCTGCCAACTAGGGAAGAATGTCCAATCATCTTTCCATTTCATTAAGGATATTAGCACCTCTAGACCTTTAGAAGTCCTTTATATGGATTTATTGAACCCATTAGCAGTGCAAGCTTAGGGGGGAAAGTTTATGGATTTATGATTGTCAATGACTACTCGAGGTTCACTTGGACTAAATTTTTGTCACATAAGAGTGAGTCTTTTGATGAGTTTAAATCCTTCTCCACTTAGATTCAGAAAAAATTAGGTTGTGAGATCTTGACCATCCATAGTGACCATGAGGGAGAGTTTGAAAATGAGAGATTGGAGACTTTTATAAGGATAAGGGGATTAGCCAGAACTTCTCATCTCCTAGGACCCCTCAGTAGAACGGGGTAGCTGAAAGAAAGAACCGAACCTTAGTAGAAGCTACTAGAGCCATGCTTACTGAATATTCACTTCCAAAATACTTTTAGGTTGAGGCAGTAAACACGGATTATTATGTGTTGAATAGGGTGAATGTTAGAGCCAAACTTAATAAGACACTCTATAAGATCCTTAAGGATAGGACATCCAACCTTTCCCACATCCATGTCTTTAGTTATAAGATTTTCATTCTTAACAATGGAAAGTCACAATTAGGAAAATTTGACCCAAAATCTGATGAAGTGGTTCTTAGGATATTCAAGTGTGGGGAAATCCTTTAGGGTGTTTAATAAGAGAACATTGGTGGTGAAGGAGACTACTCATGTAGTGTTTTATGAATCTGATCCTAAGAAGTCTAGAGTTAAGGATGAAGATGATGTTGGAGATATTACCAAGGGAGTTGAAATTTTGGAGAAGAGTGTAGGCCCCAAAACACTTAAGGAGTAGGTGAGACTACCCAAGGAGTAGAAAATACAACTTTGGAGGAAAGTGTAAAACTTACACACACCTTGCCTAGAGATTGGAGATATTCTTTGAGTCATTCTAAAGAACTGATCTTAGGAGACCCATTTGAAGGTGTTAGAACTATGCATGGACTTAGAAAGGAAGTAAATAACTCTACATTTATCTTAATGACTAAACCCACCAATATTAATCAAGCCTTATCTTAGCCATATAAGAGGAATTAAACTAATTTGTAAGGAATGTTGTTTGTATGCTTGAAAAAAGACCAAAGGGATGAAGTGTAGTTGGGGTCTTTAAGAATAAAATGAATGATTCTGGTGTGGTGACTAGGAATAAGGCAAGATTAGTGGCTTAGGGGTACAACCAAGTAGAAGGAATTGATTTTGAGGAGACTTTTGCCCCTGTAGCTAGATTGAGCCATTAGAGTGCTACTAGCCTTTACCTATTATAAGGGATTCAAGCTTTACCAAATGGACATTAAGAGTGCCTTTTTAAATGGGATAATAAAAGAGGATGTGTTTGTAAAATAACTCCCAAGTTTTGAGAGTTCCCAATATTCAAATTTAAAAAGGCCTTATATGAATTAAAATAGACACCAAGAGGTTGGTATGAGAGGCTTAGCACATTTTTACTATAGAGGGAGTTTGTTAAGGGGAGCGTAGACACCACCCTTTTTCTGAGAAATGTATTAGATGAGTTATTTATCATTTAGATATATGTTGATGATATACTTTTTAGATCTTCTGATAAAAAGCTATGTGATGATTTTTCTAAAATAATGAGTAAGGAGTTTGAGATGAATATAATGGGTGAATTGTCCTACTTTTTGGGATTTAGAATAAGACAATTAGAAGATAGAACCATTCTAAATCAATCAAAATACATAAAGAACAACTTGAAGAAATATGAAATGGATAAAGCCAAGCTAATAAATATTCTCATGACTTCCAATATTCAGTTGGATAAGGACTCAAATGGAAAATATGTTGATCAAAAGAAGAATAGAGGGATGATTGGATCTTTACTTTATTATTCTGTTAGCAGACCTGATATAATATTTAGTATTTATCTCTGTACTAGATTTCAAGCTGATCCTAAAAGATTACACCTGACTGTAGTTAAGATAATTCTTAAATATCTTTTGTGGGACCCAAAGCTTAGGAATCTAGCATTCTAGGCACAACACTTCTTTTGAGATTATTAGATATTCTGATTCTGATTTTGTAAGATATAGGGTGGATAAAAAGAGCATTTATGGGACTTGCCAATTCATAGGACAGTATTTAGTCTCTTGGTTTAGTAAAAAACAAAATTCTATTACACTTTTCGCTGCTGAAGCTGGGTACATTGCCTTAGGGAGTTGTGTGGCCCAAGGCCTTTGGTTGAAGTAACAAATTTTGGATTTAGGATTACCTATAGGCATAATTTCAATCATTTGTGACAACACTAGTCCCATTTGCATCTCTAAGAATCTTATCCAACATTCAAGGATCAAACACATTAACATAAGGCATCACTTTATTAGAGACCATGTGATCAAAGGAGATATTGAGTTACACCATGTGATAACTTAGAGTCAATTGGCTTACATCTTTACTAAATCACTGGCATTTAACACTTTCAGCATCTTAAGGACTAGATTGGGTGTAATTGACATAATGCTTGAACTTGATGTTTATTGAATTATGAATTTTTTGATTTGTTGCTTGTTATTTATTTTTCTAATTGTTTGTTTGTTTCAGATTTATTTGTTTTACTTTTTACTTGCTTTTTTTTCATTATTTTAGTTTTTCTTCTCTTCTTTGTGATCACTATTGAAATGATATTTTATGTCATATTTTTATTTTTTGAAAATTTATAGTCATGTTTTATATCTCTAAATCAGTTAAAGGGAGAAACATCATTGATTGTTTCCCTTCCTCTAACCTCCTTTAAAGGTGTAATTTTTTTTCTAAATAAAAGTATCTCAAAATAACAATTGGACTTTATGATTGATATTTCTTCTATCTTGCTATACTAATCCATCTTATATATATAATGTTCAAAGTTTTTATATTACGTTCAAATCTTTTGTAATCTTGTCATTACATTTATCATATGAATTTAATTCTATTTTGTAGCTTATTCTTTCTTATATTAGAGAGTGGGTTTTTCTTCTCTAATATCTAGAAGATATGCTCACAACTAAAAATATTTAAGAGTTTTGAAAAGGGGTATAGCTTATAAAAAAGATAAGCGAATAAAATGAGCCTCAAAAAGAAGAAAAACTCAGAAGATGCGCAATGACCGCCAAAAAAAAATGAAAGATACATAAAGTGTATCAAAAATCTAAAGATGCGTAAAGTGCACCAATCAATTGACAAGAGGCATAAAATGAGCCCACAAATGGCAACCTTCCTTCTCTTTCAAACCTTTAAAACATAGAAGAATTCCTGTGTCACTTGATATTTTTAAAAGCTTAATTTCAAATTTTGTTATTATGACTAATTACATTGGTATATTATTCTATAAGATGTTTTTCTGAAACCAAGTTTTGAACATATCTTTTTTTCTTATCCAATTGGTTTTTTTGAGTTAGGTCTTTTGTTTTCAAAAGATGATTTGCCCTGAGAGAAGTCCGAGCTAGGGCTAACAGGATCGGCTATTCAATCATTTTTCAGATTTCGACAATTTTAACTCATTGTTCTTATAATTTTTTAAATTCAATTCCATGGAAAATTTATTATTTTCATGATTTCATTAAAAAATAAAAAAAAAATTGCTTTCATTCTTCTTTTTCATCTTCTATTTTGCTTTTCCTTTCTAGTTTTTTCTCCTTTTTTGTGATGTCAAAAGAGGGAGTAGTGTTTGAGTTGTTTCATCATACTGTTTTCACTTATGTACATGTTTTATTTTGTTTTGTGTTTGCCATCATAAAAAATGAGGAGATTATTGCAAATCTGATTTTATGAAATTAAATTTTGATGATAGTAAACATTTCTGTTTTTCTATGACTCTCTTGTCTACTAACATTTCAGGTCCCCTAGATCAAACTACAAATTGAACCAGCTCAATAGTGGATAGATTAGGACTAATTCAATTTGTAATGTACGACAAGTGTCTTTTACCTTTTCTTGAGTCCTATGTAATATTATGGGTCCTGATGCTAAGTAACCTTGCACACACAGTTGGGGAATATTTTTTAACTTTTTTAAAGTTTTCTTTTTTCAATCACATCATCCAAAACGATCCACAAATTAGCCTGGATGATCAGTTAAAAATAGAAACCCTAATTAGGGAAACCTAATTAAGGTAGCCGCAAATAAGCACATCGTCCTGAACGATATTAGCATCAGTCGGGATGATAGGCTCAAATTAGAAAGAATCAGCCGCTATATCTATTTAGGTATCTTTTATTTTTTGAGATTATCCAGGACGATGCAGTGCAATTATGCTTAAATTAATCTGGTAATTAAGAAAATAAATTAAGGTTTGTTTGCTTAATCATATCAGCCTGGACAATCATAGGATTATCCAGAACGATCAGTTTATAAACCTTAATTTTTTCTAGATGATCAATAATCAACTTGGCTCCATTTAAGAAAATGCTCAAGATGATATGTACTAAATTGAACTAATCATCTGGGACGATCGTTAGATCGGCCGGGATGATCATGTTATTTTTCATCATCCAGACATCCACTCAGGACGATGCTCTGGATGATATGAACTGTATTTAACTAATCGTCCCGAACGATCGTGAGATCATCCTGGATAATCTAGTTATTTATCCATTGTCCAGACATCCATCCAGGGTGATGGTATATATGATATTCATCGAGTTGAACTAATCATATAGGATGATATTCTACCATCCTGGATGATATTTGATTATTAGTCACTAATTAGGGCTAATTTGGAGCCCTTATTTAAAAGATCTCTTATTTTCACAAGGGAAAATCTTTTGCTGTTGTCTTGACCTGAGAGAGCCAAGAGAAGAGGAAAAGCAAGGGAGAGAGAGAAAGGATCTTGTGAGGGGGAGTTTGTGATGGATTTCATAAAGGTTGCTCCAAGACAAATTTAAGTCGTCTTCTTCGATAATCATCCCTGGGTCCTTGGAGGTTCGAGAGAGGTCTTCTTTAGCAAATGATCGAGGTCCTTTGCATGCTTGTGGATGAAGTAAAAGGAGTTGGGTTCTCTACCTACTTCTAGAGGAAGCAAAAGGAGTTGGGTTCTCTGCCTACTTCTTGAAGAAGCAAAGGGAGTTGGGTTCTCTGCCTCACCGGGGTCGATAAAAAAGAGTTTTTGTACAGGCTTCTCCATCTTTCTATAGGGGAAAAAGGAGAGACACTGAGTTTAGTTCAATACCCGGAGGAGAGGCTTGAGGGAGTGGATGTATGTCAAGTTGACCGAATCACTATAAAATCTAGTGTGTTCTTTCTTTTTGTATTTCCACACTTTAATTTTTGTGGTGATTGTTTGGTAGTGTTTGTGATTTTTTTTGGAGAAATTTTTAAATACAAATTCACCCCCCCCCCCCCCCCCCCCCCCCCCCCCACCTCTTGGTTAGCCTTGAGACTAATTCATAAGGACTTAACATCCCTGACGAACTTTCACCCTTCATATTCCTTTATTATACATTTTAAGATCACCAATAACCACTTGTGAAGAAGAATCAACAAGAAAAAAATTAGCAAATTTAGAATTCCATAAAATAAGAATGCCTCCAAAAAGCCCAACTAATAGAACATAAAAAAAAAATCCCATCCATCCCCTATCATTAAGTTGACTTCACTTATATCAATAGAAGTCAATTTGGTTTCTACCAAACTCAAGAATAACACACCATGGAGTTTAATAAATTCCCTAAGATATAGAGAAGCACTTTTCTTTCTTGCTCTTCTATAATTCCAAAATGCAATAGATGACATTTATTGAAAATTAGGGGAAGAGGACCCCAATGTACCTTTCACATCCAGCTCTGGTCTTCTGCTCCTAGTTGAAGGATTGATTGGACCCAAGTCTTTGAGTTATTTTGATTTTTTCTTCTTAGTTAGCTGAGAACTAACTTCTTTACCAACACTTTCAGCAATTTCAACATCAAGATGAACAGCTGTTGAACTTCTGTAACTTCAATTCATTCAACAGCAACCACTCCATTTTGAGAAATAATAGCTTTGTCTCCCGCTTCAGCTGCTACTCCATCTAGGTTTGATTGAATAATCTCACCTTATCTACAAGATCCATGAGGACTTTGAAATAATTATCATCATTTGAAATATCAGCCTTGCTGATTTCAGGTACCGCTGGCTGAATATAGTTATTTTTAACAACCAAATTTTGATAATTATTGCATACCGAAGCTAACTGAACTGACCCCAGAAATTCAAACACCTTGGTAGCATTGCTATCTTCATCTCTTTGTCATTATTTTTTAAAGCTACATAAGTTTTCCTCCCTTTAGACAACACAGGATGAGAAACAAACTTTCTATTAACACTATTTTTAAATCTCTTCTTCCCATAATTAACTAACATCCATGACCCATAACCAATTTTGTCATTAAAACCTTCTTCAACCGATTCCTAACAGCTTGTCCCAGTTTAAATTTTAGAATTTATGTTTTCATGGCTTATAGACCACATCTTGTTATCTAAAATGATCTTGACACATTCCTTTTTGACATGACCAATTTTCCAGGACTCAAAGAAGAAATTAGGAATCCTTTCATACTCGATCTTTTGAAAGAATTTATCTCCAACTCCCTCCACCCAAACACCTAAAGGCAGTTAAACCTTTGAACGAATTAGGCAATCTGATCCAAGTTGGAGCAGTTAAACCTTTGAACGAATTAGGAGAAAAGCTTTGAGACCATCTATCAATTCCAATGATATGCCCGTTAACAAACCAAGTTCCAATAGTCGAAACAACTTCCAAATTCTCAGGATCATAGAAAGAGCAAAGTACCCATCCTAAGCCAAGCATAGTGAGATGGAACTTCCCATATTGAGACTAATGTTTCCTTAATTCAGAGCTAATTAATGAAAATGAGACCTCTCCACCAAAAATTTTGATCACTAAGGAATTTTCTAGCTTTTTTTAATTCTCCAAAACTTTTTATTCAAGAAGCATAATAGTTATGCCATCCTCCGATAAGCAGTTATCGAAATCCAAATCATAGACTTTAATATTTCCTTTCCTGGTCCAAGCATTTTGCTGATTCCCTGAAGTAAAATGTGTTGCAATCCATGACCCCTAGTCCGAGATTTTAATGATGACAAAAAATGTCATTTGAATTACTATTCATTGAATACTTTTGATTTCTGCTCTTATCTGTGAGTACTAACATTTTAGGGAGATCACAAGTTACTCAGGACAATAAGAAGGCTCAAGACTGGATAGAGTATGAGTTAGAGTCCATAACATTATAATTTTTCATTTATTATTATTTTTTATTTCATGAGTATGGCCACAAATTATATGCAAGATTGAGCAACCATGCAGACACACAGGGGGAGAGGGATTAAAAAATAAAGAAAACTTTTTCTTTGTTGATCGTACTGTATGAGTTTAAATTATATTATACGATCTGATCTGGCTAAAACGGCTATTTATAAACAACTCATACTGTACAATTAATTTTGTATTATATGAAGTATTTCTAATTTAAAAAACCCTAGCTACCAGATTAATTTAAGTATGTTTAATAACTATTCGTACTGTACAATATCATTCATACTATACAGTTTATTTTGAATACTTACTTAAAATAACCCCATGATTAGTGCGTAAATCAAGGATTACTAATTGATCATCGTGCTGTATGATCGTGTTCGTACTATATGATCAATCGAGGCTATTTTCAATCATCCCGGATATCGCATCGGATGATCCCTTGATTTTGCACTAATTGTACTGTATAAAGTGGTTTGTACCATACGATGTCTAGAGACAAGTTTTGTCATCCCAACAATCGTCCTATACGAACAGAAGAATTTTACATATTATTATGTACAGGTTTATATTGTACTGTATGATAATATTCAAAATTTTGGCATGTTTGTAAACCTTCATACCATGATGAAGGTTGTTCTATACTGATCGTACTGTACTATATATGATCATACTGTACGATCATAACTGCTAAATTGAAATTTTTAGGGTTTCTTGGAGCCTATTTTAAGTATCAAAATTTTTATTTTTGGTATGTGACTATGAGAGAGGAACGTGATTAGAGAGGGATTCCTTGGGAGAAAGCTCTTGAGAAGATTTTAGGGTTTGTGAGAGAAAGGAGAAGGTGTGCTTAGTGAGGGAGAAGGAGTGTAAGGGAGATCACACGATTGCTCCAAGCTTGCTGCACTTTGCTTTTTCTATAGCCCGAGAAGATCTTGTGGGAGGCTCTCTGAGGGGGAGATTCTTCTACATCAGTGTCCTCTAAGGTACTATGCCTTCTCCAGGAGGGAGAAAAATGAGAAGGTACGCTGCCATCGCTAGGAGGGTGACAAAGTGCATGACACTCCGCCACGCTGGGTTGGTGAAAGTAAGGTTTGTAAAGGCTTCTCTGCCTTACTGTGGGGACCAAAGGAGAACTATTATTTAGTAGTGAAATTCACAGAGTGGAGGACTCCGGGGAGTGGACATAAGTCAAGTGATCGAACCACTATAAAATCTCTGGTGTGATTTTTACTTTACTGCTTTTTATTTACGCTTGCCTTTTATTTTCTTTAAAATTGCTTGGTGAAAAATCATAGTGAAATTCATTGTTGCAAGTTATGTTGTAAGCATTCGCTTCCACATTATTTCATTTTTTGTTTAAGTTTTAAAAACACAAAAAAATTAGAACTCCTATTTAGGATTATATTTTATTGCAACAATTTTCCAATTCATCCCCCCACTTGGCGCATCTCGTAATTTCACCCCCCCCCCCCCCTCTTGGCGAGTCTCGAAATTTCATAACGATTAGGTAAATCAGCATTGTCATCTTCACATCTTCCTAGTTTGCCAGATTTATAATTGCGCACCTCAACCAGGTCAGACTATGGATTTACAACATTCATAGAAACCTTAACCAGTTCATCAACATTAGAAGCATCAATGACTTGCTCCCCCTTAAGGTAGATCCTTCCTGTCCAATGCTAACAAAGTTCATTCCTTCAGAACTCAAACCATTATTTCCATCGGTACTCGATCTCCAAAAAGACTTTGACGAAGGAGATGCCACCAAATATCCCCTTGGAATCAGTAGTAATCCAGATTTCACAAAACCCTTTACATAGTCTTTAATCAAAATTTTCTTTCCCTCACCAACAACTTCTGATTCTCTTTTATTAATCAATAAATCACCTTCATTTATGATTAATGGCATAACTGATTTAACTTCAGACTTAACGCCTTGGTTAAAACAGTTTTAATCATCACCGAATGCTGGAGGAGATGATGAAAACCCACGAGCTGCACCAATCAGAACTCATGAAGATGCTCGACGATCATCAAACAGCCAACCGGCCATTTGGGGCCAGCGACCGTCCACCGACATCGATTATCTGAAATCCCATGATTCACAAATTTGAAAATCAAATCCTTCAAAATTCTCAGAGTTTCTCTCACTAAAAAAGGGTCTTTTGTTGTCCCTATCACCAATAATTTGTCTGACATTAAACTTCCTACCCCCAAAAGAAAGAAGAATGTAGCTCTAGGACACCTGGTTGTCTACATTCTTGAAAAGAAATACAACCTCATTCAGCTTGAACCCCCAAATAACCTACCTTTTTATTTCAGTGATGCCTCATTTCGAATTCTTTATCACCGGAATCAAGGGGATGAAAGAGGAGAATTTGATGAAGGAGGACCCGCACCTGCACCTGCTCCTGCTCTTGGACATTATCAATAGTTCTATCAAGACATGATACAAAGATTTGATCGCCTAGAATCTCATATAGATCAACATTTTGATCAAGTCCAGCCACATCTCGACTAGTAGGATTACAAATATAATAAAAATATGGGTTGCATTAGAAGACAATTAGATTTTCTCAGGACTCAAGTAGTTACTTTACATAATTCAGTCCTCCACATCCTCCTCCAGATCAAGACCCTCCAAATTATTAGTTTAGTTGCATTTTTTATTTTTTAGTTTTTATGATTATATATTTAGTTTCTATTAGTTCTTATCTTGCTTTTTAGTTGATTTAGTTTTTGAGAGTGTTGTATTTTTTTTTTTCTATTTTTAGTTCATATTATTAAAAAAAAGTGTGTTTGTTTATTGCTAAGTTTTTATTTCTTTTCCTCTAGAACTATTAATTAATGAGTTAATACTGACTAATCTAAAACATTCTTTTAAAAATTTAAAATTTTATAATTTTTGCATCACAAACTTATTTCTTTAGTAAATATTTTTCTTTACTCTAATTAAAATCAAATTATAATGAGATCTAGATAAGGAAATCTTTTTTAATTTTCGCATAAGACATTTGACTCATAATTATAATTATTGTAAAAAGGTAATCTTATTTTCTTATTTAATGTGTTTTTTTTACTATTATCTATAGGATTTTGTTTTGGGTTTTATTTTTTCTTATACGAGAAAGTTTTTTTTTTCTTTTTTTTTTTTTTTTGGAAAATACTCACACAAGCTAAGATTTATTTATTTAGGTTAAGAGAAGAACAAAATATCACAAGAGGCACAAATAGTGCCAAATTTGAAAAGATGTGCAAAATGAGTCCAACTTGAAAAGATGTGTAATGCTCGCCAAATAAAATTCAAAATTAAAAAGATATGCAATTGATATAGTAAAAATCTTCAATTCTAGTTGATCAAGAGGCATAAAATGAGCCCACACTATATTTAGTTCTTTCCTCTATATCTCTAATTCTTAGAAAAATTTATATATTTAACAATAAAGTTTAACTATTGAATTTAAATCTATGTTATTTTTGTTTAATTTTTGTGATAATTATTCTTTATGATATTCTTGCTCTCTAGAATAAATATTTAATTTGATTAACTATTCTTATCTTTTTTTTTTTAAATATGAGTTTAAAAAGGGTTTTTGCTTCAGGAAATTAATCTTAGTCTAGCAAATTTTTAAATTTATTTTTTATCAGCTTTTTAGATCTGTCAATACTAGCTTTCATATTCAGAAGTTTTCTTTTTCCTTTCCTTTTTGTTGTTGTCAAAAGGGCGAGGTTATTACTTATGTTTGTTTGAAGTCTTCTGGTTTATTTTTTTGTGTTTTTGATTTGAAGTTTTTTTTGTTCTATGTTGGTACTCTCAAGATGAGGTTGTTTATGATTATGTTTATTTAAAGTTTCCTTGTGAACTTGATTGAGTGTTGTGCTTATTTGTTTCAAGGTCTTTTTGGTATTTATATTTTTTGTGTTTTTTTTTGCTTTGTAGTTTGTTCTAAGTTTGTTTTTAAAAATCAAAATGAAAAAAGAGGGAAGAAATTTTATTTATCCTCATGATTTTTAGTTTTTATTTATTTTGGGGCATTTTAGGAGAAAAGAACTTTAATTTCTTATTCACACAAAAAATTATTTTTTCCATCATAAAAAAGGGAGATTATTGCAATTTAGTTATCAAAATTGAGATTACAATTTTTTATTATAATAAAATATCATTTTTATGATTTTATTATTTTTCTCCTAATATATATTGGATATTTCTGATTGTTTCTGTGAGTACTAACATTTCGGGAAAATTATATATTACTCCAAATTGCTGAAGACTTCAAGACAAGGTAGAATAGGATTTAATGTAAAATATTTTGTATATCTTTATTTTTATTTCTTAAGCTTGAGCAAGTGTAATTGTAATTGGGGAATCATGCACACACAGGGGGAGAGTGATAAATAAAAAAAAAAATTGATCATAATGTATGATATATAATTGTACTGTAGGATGTATACTCGTATCGTATGATTTGACTTAGTTTTTCTCTAAAATCTAGTTACTCAAAATATGGCTTGATTTTCTTAACTGATGATGTTGTACGATATATATTCATACAAGACTAACAGTATATGAAATCAGATTTGTACCAAATCGTACTATACAAACTTGTTCATTTTTTAACTATTTATACAATATGATATCAATTCATATAGACGACTAATAGTGTACAAATTTTTGTTAGTGTCAGATCGTACCAAATAACAGACAATTATTTTGAACTGTTCGTACTATATGATGTCAAGTCGTGTAGACAACTGATAGTGCATAAAATTTGATTTGTATAAGATCATACAGAATGATAGATAGTTATTTTGAGTTGTTCGTACTATATGATGTCAAGTCGTACAAACGACTAACAAAGTATGAAATCAAGTTCATAGCTGATCAAACCATATGAACTTATTCATTTTTAAACTATTCATACTATACGATATCAAGTTGTACAGGCAACCCACCATGTATGAAACTAAGTTTTTCCTAGTTCGTACCAAATGAAGCCATGATTTTTAAATGTTTGTACCGGACGATCTACAATCGTACAATACAAACCGTGGATAATTCTTTTAAAAAATTTTATTTTTTGGATAATTTTTCATGTATTTTATATAAATATAGTCCTAAAACTATCATACATGTCCTTTGCTTCAAATTTTCTCTTGAGAGTGACTATTGGGAGTGTGTTTGAGAGACATTTTTTGATTGGAGAGTGAGAGATCTAGTGAAAGGGAATTGTGAGGGATTCACAAGGTTACACAAAGTGAGTCTCCAAAGAGAAGATCTTCAAGACTGAATCAAGATTCTCTGCCTTCACAGAGAGGGTAAAAAAGGATGCTTATTTTTCTACCTTAACCAGGAGTGTGAAAAAGGACGCTTGGTTCTCTACTTCACCAGATGGATAAAAAAGGACATGTAGGTACTATGCCTTCACCTGGTGGGTGAAAAAGGAAGAAAAGGTATGCTATCATCACTTAGAGAGTATAAAAAGTGATAATTCTCTGTCACACTGAGTTGGTGGAAGAGAGTTTGTAAGGGCTAGTTCGCTTTGCTATGGGGGCAAAAGGAGAGTCACTTTTATTAAGTGCAATACCTTGAGAAGGAGTCTCTAGGGAGTGGATGTAGGTCTAGTTGGATAAAATTACTATAAAATTTTGTGTTCTTTTGTTACCTTTTGTTTTTTTCTATATTTTATTTCACTACTCTTTATATTTGTGGTTGAAAGAATATCCGTGAAAGTCATTTCTATAAGCAACTATATATTTCAATATTAGTATTTTAATCTTCTAAAAAGTTAAAAAAATTCCAAAATCTAATATTTTTTTTAGATAACCAATTCACCCCTCCCTCTTGGACAGTTCTATAAGGTCTAACAACCTACATGAACTTTCAAGAGAGAGAGAGAGAGAGAGAATGGAGGGAAAATAAAAAGCTTGGTGGAGCTAGTGTTTGTGAAGGCAGGAAGAAGAACAAAACTCTGATATTCTCATGTTTTAACAAGGGGGACGCCCTTCCAAATGAAGAAAGAGTAAATCGAGATGCAGGAAAGAACATACAATTGTAAGAAGAAATTTAGTGGAAAATCAAGGATTTAGGCGAACATTATAGCAGAACTTTGACGGTATACACGATTCACACTAATTTGTGATATGGTTTTTTTTTTAATTTAAATAATTATTCTTATTTAATGATCATAATAACTTTTTTAATTATTATTAATAAGCTCTAAAAGGATTGGAATGACTAAAAAACTCAAAATCATCTCGATTGGAGCTCAATTACTTAATTTATGCATAATTGCCTCATAACTCATGTTGATTCATGTGCATGATCTTCTTTGGAAAAAGTTCTAATTAATTTTGAGTATTGTAGGTATTCAGGATGCAATATCAAAGTCCGCTTTGCGATCAGACATCATTTTAGAAACATCACGTGCCAATTTTCAGGACTTGTGTGTATTACCTTGGAACCCATGCCAATTTCACCACGCAACTTTATATGAATAGATTGCCAGTTAATTCTGAATATTGATGAAATTTTCAAATGTAATAGCGAAGTTTGTTTTGTGATCGGACGCTCGATTCGTGTGCATTACCTTGAGATGTGTTCTGACTTCTTTACACGACTTTAATTACTCAAATTGGTTGTCACTTTTGAGTATTGATGATGTTTTGAACGCAACAGCAAAGTATGTTTTATAATTGGACATCATTTGAGCTACATCATGCGACAATTTCCTCTATTTGCATGTTGTTGCTTGTGGACTCGTGTTGTCTCCTAGGATAACCCCAATTGAGCAAGCTAAAATAGTTTTGGGTGTCAATGATGTTCTGAATAAGATGACAAAATCCATTCTACGATCAAACGACCTGTTCGTGAATTTAGGTGGAAGTAGGAAGTAAAAATAAATCATTAAATGATCTTAGGTGGGATTAGCAAAAAAATTATTAAATTATAAAATTTAATCATATTTATTTTTAAAACTATAATATAGTTCTAATTGAGCTTCTTAATGCTCTAATCAAGCTTCTTAATGAGATTAAAATGATATTGTTCGTGAACATAAATGAATTGAACACCAAACTGTTCAAGCTCAATTTTTTTGCTATTGAGTATTTATCAAAAGTGTTCAAGCTTTCTTGTTTACCTTACCATATGAACATGAATGAGCTCTTATTGAACCAAGCCACAAGCAGCTCATCAAACGCTTGGTTTTTTTGCAGCTCTACCCCCTACCCTCATGTGTACCCCTTATAATATCAAATTAGGGTGAGTGGCAGGGAGGGGAAAAGGTTGAAAGAAGAGGCAATAAGCAAAGTGAAAGAGAGAGAACATGGCATGCGATAAGAAAGTGCCTATATTAAAGAGACTTTGTTGGAACATATCGTTGTGTGTCAAGCTGATAAAATGCAACCCCCAATAAATTCCCCTTCTACACACCCTATGTATAAGCCATACATAGTGCATGTGCAAGCTTGTACACACTTTGTACAGCTTGTACACACATGGTGTATAACTTGTTCACATGATGTGTAAAAACTTATCTTGTACACACAATGTGTACAACTTAAACAATGTGCACAACTTATACACTGTGCACAAAAATCTTCTAGAAGGAAGAAACAAAAGAAGCTTTCATATAGATTTTACAAAGTGAACTGTAATAGATGAATTATGCTAGAATATCACTTAGCTAAAAGGAAATAACACAGAAATTTATTCATCATTTATGGAGAAATCCCAAACAGATTATGTAGCTTCGTCATTCATGCCTTCAACAAATACAGATATACAATGTCCTCAACAAAAAAACTTAAAAATCGTCCTTAACCAACCAAAAAAATCATTTTAATGCTCTAAAATGCATTAACATTCAAAAATACAGTAATAACACATTGATCAAACTCACTATGGCCTTAAATCTAACCTTCCCAATCTTTCATATGGATTACACCTAAAGAGGATGAAGAGAGCGATGTCAGACAGATCCTACAAATATGAACAACCATTGAAGGAAATGACGGACTGATCCTTTTTCAAAGATGAAAAGCAACTAAAGGAAACGAAAGCAATCATTGTTCAACAATGAAAATTTACTTTCCAAATTCCAAACCATAAATCTTTTGGTTTGCTACGATTTAAAATTGGACGGACGCGACAACATTAATAATGAACAGACAAGACAACAACAAACATTTTCAAAACTATCATCGATCCTTCACATAATCTATGGCAAAATAGAAATTGTGATCTACATGTAATCAACAACAAACATATACGTTTCTTACCCTAAGCTTCATCTACAACAACCTCAAATATACATGAATAACTTGCACATTATCACATATCCATCCCTCATGCAATTTTCTTTCAATCCACTGGTCACCAGAAATTGACAGGTAGATTTTTGTAGACAGAGGGCTGTTTCAAGTGGCAAAGGCCAATATGCAGCAAACTAAATTGAAATCTGCAGGATTGCTGAAAATTTTTAAGTCCACTATTTATGAAAAGCCGGGAATCAAACATCAATTTAGAATTTTAGCTTGTGAAAAGTAAAACATAGTTATCAGGCAAGTATAGCCCAAGAGGACAATTAATTAAAAAATTACTATCAAAATCCACCACAACTAAACAATAGAAGCAATTTTTTGACTAAGATCTAAAAGTCAGTTTATGAGACAATCACAATTTTTTTTATAAAGATGATTATAAAATTTCTATGGTAAAAATATCTTTTTTAAATGCAGCTGTAGAAAGCAACTTTCTAACACAAATATATATATATATATATATATAAAGAAGTGAAAATCTATGGACAAATAGAAATTGTGATTGCAATCTAAAAATCAAAATAGTAAGAAAGCTATCCCATACGAAGCCTAAGACTAAAACTTGAAAAAGAAATAATATAGGATAGGTTGTTAAAAAAACTTCAGGTAATCCTTGATATTTCATCATTATTAGAAAAAAAAAGGACTCAGTAGAGCCAAAATATTATTGTAATACTCATCACTGCATCTCTAAAAGAAACTTCATTGGCTCAGTAGAGAAAACAGTAATGTTACAATCTGCAAGGAATATGTAGCAAGCCTTGATTCTTGATTGGTAAAAACCATAACACAAGTTAATTGGCATGGAGTTTCATTACAGACTAACAGGGAGCTCAGCACAACTACTGGGAGAGAGCTTCTTTTTCCATCCCAACTCAAATCCACATATGCAGTTGTTCTATAAAGGAGATTTATAAGAAAGCACTATATTCAAATAAGAAAAGAAGAAGAAAAATAAACCAATAACAAGAGGGCCCAGATGAAAGATGAATTCATAAAATAAAACACGTAGAGAAGCATTCACGCTAAACAAATATGCGGATCACTGAAATAAATTGAATTGAAGTCCACAAGGATAAATCATTAATTTATTCTCTCAAGCAAATCGATCAATATTTTATGAATATTTTGTAAAGAAAAATTACCATCTAGAGCAATTTATTATCATAATCTAGTTGCAATTCACATATAATTTGTCAATCTTCAATCAATCAAATAAGCACATCCATTCCAACAATTTAAAGATTTTATTAATATACCACAAAATTTCTTGATGCATTGTGTAACATATTTTCAATGCCATGTTAGCTAGCACTTTAAAATAAGTGATCAACTTCATAAAAAAAGTACTAGTGCTGGATATAATAACCACCTCAGTTCAGGAGTAAATACAAAAGCTTATAAAAATTTAGAACATACAAATATTATTATGTACATTATTACAGACTTGTAGATACCCACAAACATTTGAAAGTGTAACGGTAAGAACAAAAGAAAAGTTTAGCTCAAGCTTGATAAGTGAAAATTGATGACCGCTAACCCAAATACTTACATTAGTTTGAGAATTTTGCATACAAGCTTACAGTTGAAAAGTTTTTTTCCATAAATTACATAAACTTTATCTTTAGTTTTATCTATCTGTATGGAATGACAAGCAACCAGATAAATTCATATTTATCATAAGTTTCTTCAAGAAAATTGTTATTGTAAAATTCATAATATATTCATTTATTTTTTTCCCATAAAGTGCGTAAGGAAATCTATTAATTGAAACCTCAACCCCTAGGCTATTTAACATGGTTTGCATAAGATTAAGTTAATCCAAAGAATAAAACTTCAATTTTTTGCGTAAAACCCAAATTCGAGTTCAATTTGCTTAAGTTGAAGTTGGCTATAAATTTTGTAAAATCATCCAAGAGCTACATTGGATAGAGAAACCGCAAGGAATAAGAAAGGAGGCGGAGAGACCTCGGAGGCAGCATCAATGTCTAGGGTGGAGACGTTGGAGGGGGTAGACGGGGAGTAAGAGGTAAGCAGTTGAGTTATCTGGCTACGGTCATGACGGGAGAAAGGGGCGAAATTGCTTAGATGAAGGGTCCAACATAAAAATACAAGAGGTTCTAATGAAATCGGAATACGAACCGAGGATAAGACGAATAGTTAGAGAGCTTAATTAGCTCTTCATTGTCATTTAACTATAGAATACGAAGCGAATGTCAAGTGAAGGATGATTTTGGTAGCATAAACAATACAAATCAGAAAAACTATAATTATTAATTATTAATTAGTTATAATTAAAGCAACGGATTGAACAGTGTTTAGGTTATTAAAATTTTATGTTTGGTTGTTTTTGTAACCGTGCGGGAATTTGAAGCGAAACAACGGGGTGTGATATAAAAACACTAGTTTTATTTTATTTTTTTTAAAGTTTGGATGTGAAATTAAAAGCACGATAATGAAATAAATGAAGAATATGAAGAGGTCAAAGTGAAGGAAAACAATAATAATGGCAGTAAATAAATGAATAAATAAATATATTATAGGAAGTAATAAATGATAGAATTTGAGTTATATATAAACAGTGTAGATTAATTTAAAATTTATAGATGAATGATAAAAATTTACTATGGATGAAATCTCAAACCACTTTTATATAATAGTATAGATATAAATTAATATGATGTATACTTGAACATGATTTTTGTATTAACAATAAAACCATTTTGAACATTAACAAGCCGAGATTATAAGTCCATAATAGTAACTCCTAGACAATTTATTGGATATGCACGAGTAATATATATATATATATGGACTTATAGTATATTATTCGTGCATATCCAATAACTTTTCTAGGAGTATATACATATATATATATAAAAGCACAGACATTTTGATTTCTCCAACTGCAGAGGACAACATAAATAAAAAATTTCTCTGAAACAGTTTATGCTCGTCGATACTCATCGCCGCAGTCTCCAATCACTTTAAGAAGATCTCTCCCTTTCATTGACACCTCTGTGATACTGTTCATGTCTTCTTCATCCAAATCTAGGGAGAATACGGCACTTATGTCTTTGATATGCTCTGATAGACCTAGTCTAACTCCAACCATTGATCCAGCAACTGATGCCTGTAATCATTCAAAGACACCAAATACCAGTGATGTCAAAGTTTGAAACATAGGGTATTTCAATTTCATTCCCTACTTGCTGACTTTTAGAAATTAGTAGTTAAATAAAGAAAACACGTTGGTTTCTATTGTCGAAAACAGAGTCTTGTTAGACAAATGAAATTGTGGAAAACCCATAATATGTGTTTTGACTTCATTAATCACAAAAATCAAATATGGTTTCTTCTCAAGGAAATATGTGAACAAATTAAAAAAATAAAAAAAGCTAGAAAAAAAAATTAATAAGTATTTATCTACTACTACTATAACAACAACATCAAATTTTGATCCCGCTATGTGTGGTCAACCACATAAATCCTTTTTCATTTTTTTGTTATGTTAATAGTCAAATTCTCATATAATTTTTTACTTATAATATTTTCTAGAAAAATTTCTAGATCTACCTCTACTTTTCGGCAAATTATTGCGTCCGGTCACCTGACATGTGGACATCCAATCCGGACACGCCACCTCACCCAGATGCACTGGGCCCCGATATTTTTGAGTGACGTGGCGCATTTTTATTGGTGTCCGGACGAATCCGGACACCGGACACAATATTTTGCCCTACTTTTTTTAACATAGGTCAAATCCAATACATCTACTCTCCTAAACGGATCATTGGAAGGCCGACATTTTTATGTGTCCAAATCATCTAAATCGACTCTCACTAATCTTATCTGCCACTAAAACTATTCCAACCTTTTCTACTACTAATAAATATTATGATGTCACAGTATTACCTGATTCAAAATATATCTGACGGCTACAGAAGGAATAGAAACCCCATGCTTTGAAGCTACGGTCTTCAGTGTTTGAAGCAAAGTTTGAAAGAGACCCCAGTTTCCCCAAGCATCAACCATCTGCAATATCCAAAAAAAGGCAAATCAAATATGATCCAATGCGAACCAGTTTGCAATAGAATATGCCAATATTAGATGCATTGTATACCCTTTTATACTTCTGCAGAGATGGGGTATTTAAAGAAGGGCCTGCAAAAGGAATTGATAAATTGACATCTAGGAACTTCTCAGACAGGAGCCCACCCATAACAGTTCCATACCTGCATCAGCAAGCATCTTAAATTGGTGTGTAAATGTGTGTGTGTGTGTGTGTGTGTGTGAGAGAGAGAGAGAGAGAGAGACGTTATAAGTTGAACTCCCGTGAGTCCACAAAGTTCTGCCATTTTTCGCTGAGGTCGCATGTCAATAACAGAATGTTGTACCTGGCGCAATCAAAAGCATGGGCAATAAAGAAGATCATAAAACTTATGAGACCATTGGAGGAAAAAAGGCCATACCTGATTGCTAACTACTGGGATACCATTTTCCAGTATTATGTGCAATCTCTCAGTATCAAAATTTGTTAAAGCCAAGGTTTTTATTTTACCTGAATGTTTTGAATCAATTGATTTAAAATAAGATCAAAACCTAATAAAGAGATGGGTGAAAATTTTAGGAATAAATACTCAAACCTTCCTCCTTTAGATCGGCTAAGTGTTTAAGAGCATCAAGGTATCCAGTGTTGGAGTAATCCCACCTATTTTTGTACAAGAGGAATTTACTAACTTGAGATTCAGAAATGAACAAAAGAAACAAAGCTAACATTTCTTGTATCCAGCATTTTTAGGGGTAACTGAAAATATTCTCAATGTCCATCTCTATTTACATATGCATTCATCAATTTAGGTAAGCAAATCAAGGAATACAAAGTACGTTCAAACTATGAACCGCAAAGTCACAAAAAATATAAAACAATTTTTATATTTTTTTAAGGTTATGAAAAAAATCCAGGACCAGATCAAGAAACTAATCTCAAGCATAAACCACGGTAGACGAGAAGAGAAGCCTCATGATACGCTTCTGAAAATTAATTGCAGGTTATTTTCTTTTGGGAATAGAAAGCGAAGGCTTTGTTTGGCAATGTTGTGGCGGCAGAACAAGACAACTGATAAACTATATAAAAAAACAAAATTGTAAAATTCTACAAACGAGAGTATTTCACGGTTGTTTAATAAAAAATGAGATATGAATTCCGTTCAAACCTCAACTTGCTCATAGCTATCATACTATTTACACTTTATTTATGTCTCAAAATTACTTTAAAAAACATAAACCTTCTTTATCCCTACAAATATAAATTTCGGAGGGCATGGAACGCTAAAAAAAGAGAATTTGAACCCAGGTCCAAAGGTGTTTGAAACATCAACCGCTAAATGTAAACATTCCTTAGCGTGGGTTCTAACCCATTGTATTGGTTGAGGACAGCTGGGGAATGCCAGAAAGAAATAATTACTTTTTGAAGGTATTGAAATCCTCTTCTCTTTCCACTTTTTCATGAAATGGATGAAGAAGTCCCCTGGGATGAAGCAAGTATGATCAACACGAGCACAGCAAGCGTAGCCAAGTGAAGGCTCACCAATTCCTTCTAAAGGTCGTCCTCACATTTGGATCTAGCAGAAAGGGAAGTCTAAGAAAAGGGCCTAGGAGAGTAGAGGACTAGAACGTCATTGTTGACTAATACATGCATTACACGTAACAGAGGACATTTCACCATAATGGCAACTTGTAAAGCCCCAAGAAAGTCTTCCGAGGGAGATGCAAGACAGATGGAGATGAGATCCCATTACACAAATTGAAAACATCTTTTGGAAGGCTTTACTCTGAGATTGTAAACATGCCGCGGAAAAGTGCGTTTGGCAGTGGATTTTTTCAAAGAGGAATGCAACGTGCAGTACAACACTGAAACCTTGGTGTCGCATACACATCATTTCCCAAAGAAATCCTAATCTCTTACTAATGCCACAGATTAAATTTCGCATAGCATTCAAACAAAGGAGAAAGATTGAATAAAAGCAGCTTCATCCGCATGACTAATTTCTAACGTGCATTACAAGCTCAAAAAATATAACACAAAATTAATCATTCTCACTCAAGAAATGAAGAGAAGAGGAAAATGAATTCAAAAATAATTATTTTCAACACTATTGTTTGCACATTGGAAGCCTGCAACCTTTGTTAGGGAGAACGAAGGATAAAAACAGCACGCAAACATACTTCTTACCAGTGAAACTGAAGCATGTCCAATGAAGCAACATCCATTCTTTTCCGTGAAATATTGATGTTATCCCTCACATAGTCGCTTGTCATTTTAACAGGAGGCGGCACCCATTTTGTAAGGCTGTAGCAAAAAACAACTGGAATGAGAATCTTTCAGGAGACATATCCAACCCAAGCTCCTAAAACATACATACTTTAGAAACTCAGTACGTATAGTTAACAAGTTGGTTGCATCATTGTTAGGAAGTGGCAGTAAAAATCCAATTCCCTTGGATTGAAATCAAATTACAGCACACCTAAGCACAACCTCTAAGAAGAAACAAGAGAAACAACAGAGAAATATCTTTTTGATTGATGAAATAATAAGAATGGCCCACAACAATGCTCCTATGAAACTCCTGTAGCAGGTGAGGAATATGAAAAGAGGTCCGTGGCATCACAAATCTCCTTTGGTACAGTAATCTCTCTCCTCTTTGATTGCACCCCAATTTATCATCACTTGTATCGAAATGGTCATCCCTTGGAGCTCTCCATGCATCTTGATAGGCATCAGCCGTCTTATTCTCAAATCCTGGCCAGTACTGGATTTCAAAGTCATAACCTAACAACTTGGACAGCCACTCCTCAATCACTATCCTTTGATCTAGTAAAAACTTCAAACTCCTCTGATTTGTCCTAACAATAAAATGTCGGCCTAATAAGTAAGGCCGCCACATCTGAATGGTTAACACAATGGTTATCAACTCCCTCTCATAGACTGACTTTAGCCTAGCTCTGACTGTCAATACTTGACTGAAGTAGGTTGTCTATGATTCTGCATAAGCACTGCTCCCAATTCATACCCGGATGCATTTGTCTCTACCACAAAAATATGGCTGAAATCAGGTAAGGCTAGAACTGGTATTGTGATCATGGCCTTTTTCAATCTCTCAAAAGCCTGGTTAGCAGCCTCTCCACAAGAAGCTATCTTTCTTCAACTGCTTTGTCAATGGCCAGGCTATTGTACTGTATCCTCTCACAAATCTCTTTTACTACCCCGACAAACCTAGGAAACCCCTCCATTCTCTCAGATTCCTAAGTAGAGGCCATTTCAGAACTGCCTCAATCTTGATTTGATTAGCAGCCACTCCCTCCTAGGATACCATGGGCCCCAAGTACTCCACATTGGCATGTGCAAAACAACACTTCTTCATGTTGGCCCTCAACTTCTGCTCTTGTAAGTATCCCAAGACTACCCTCAAGTTCTTCAAATGCTCCTCCTCGAACTTGTTGTACATTAGGATGTCGTCAAAGAAAACCAGTACAAACTTCCGGAGGTATGGTCAGAATATCATGTTTATCAGTGAGTGGAATGTAGCAGGAGCATTTATGATGTCAAACATCATCAATAATAAACTCGTAATGTCCCTCATGTGTCATGAATGCAGTCTTCAAGACATGCCCCAAGTCACGAGGCCTCGTCACTCTCATTGTTGCCCGGATCTCTGTCTTAAGCCCCTTCATGATGTTCCCCTCTAGCACCGTCTCAGGATGCCGGTCTAGTCGGCTAGTTAGGTACTTAAACCTCTTACGGTACTCCACCACAGAACCTTCATGCGCCAGAGTGAAGAACTGCTCATAGAAGTCCCCACCCATGCTGGTTCGGAAACATTCCGACAAGTAGTCCTTGTACTCGCCCAACTCCGAATGGGCCACCTCATGTCTCTTCACTAGTACTAGGCCAATGTCTTCCCCTCCAAACACAAGCTAGCTTCCATCAATCTCTCCTCCTCCATCAATCCATTGATGATGAAATAACTCTCTACCTTGTAGATCCATCCATGTGCATCCTCCCCCTCAAAGATAGGCATCATCAATTTCCTCACCCTCAGATATCCTTTGTTCCCCCTGATTCCCTCATAATTTCCCCTTCCCTAAGTGGTGGTCCCCCACATATTAATATCCTCCTTTCCATTCTTGAACCCGAACCTTTTCTTCAAATTCCCCCTCCTCTTTCCAAAATCAACACCCCTTTGCTCATACACAACATATCCATGCCTATCCTCATACCTTCTATGTATCTCCTCCCACTTAATAGGTTCTAGAGGGGGACTTCTTCCTTCTCCCACCAAGATCTCCACATCGTGATCATCCCTACGATTGTACAAATTTGTATTTCTTCCTACCAGCACTCTTGCCTCCGATGCCACCATTTGGTTGTGAAGATCCAACACCTTTCTCATCTCTTGTAGGTCCGAGAATTTGTATTCCATGGAGGAAATTCTTCCCTCAACCGTCGCTTTGATTTGGCTTATCTCCCACTCAAGATGTTTTCCCAAAGCATCAACCTTCTTGGCCGCCATAGATAACCAGCTCTTGATTAACGCCAAAAACAACAATTCTCCCCTTCAATCGCAGAAAACATCAATTTTGAGAAGAAAATGCAGCATAAATGAGCCAAGGAAAGCCCCAAATTCAATCCCGGACACCACACTGATACCAATTTGTTAGAAAGTGACAGTAAAAATCCAATTCCCTTGGATTGAAATCAAATTAAAGTGCAATCACACAATCTCTAAGAGGAAACAAGAGAAACAATGAAGAGAAGTCTCTTTTTAATTGATAAAATAATAAGAAAATAAACAAGATACAATGAAACTTCTATTAGAGAGAAAGATCTAGCTCTCACAAATCCCTAGCCGCCAGCTAAAGCCCAAAACATCTAAAAACAATAAAAATTAAACTAAATCAACACATAACCTAACCCTAGAGCAAACTTCTCTATTTAAAGCATACAAATAGCAAAGCAAATGACTAAACAACACCCTCATAAATTAATTCCTTGCCTAACTGTCCCCTCCTAAATATATTCAAATAGTGGGCACCCCCAAGGGGGGCGGCCTGGAGCAGAGGCGGACCCTTGGTCCGCCTAGAGTAAATAAGGGCCGACCCTTAGCCTAGGGCCAACTGGACCGGTCTAACAATCATCTAATGATTTTTTTTTTGGGACATAAACCAATTTCTCCGAAATTGTTAACTTAAGCGTGACTGCTGATAAGATAGCATTGAAAAATCTTTAGTTTCATATATTAGGAATATAAAATGAGGGCGCATTCTACTAAATACTCACCCCCTAATCTCTTCAAGGAACTCTGGAGGGCGTTCCCGACGAACTCTGTTGATGAAAATGCCATACAAGTCTTCTGCAGGCCCATCTAACAAAACAATAATATTATCTTGCTGGCAAGCATGTATCAAAGACATGGAAATCTAAGAAATGCTTATTTCTCATTGCTGTTAGTTGCAGTAAAGAACCTTTTTATAATACTTCTTAAAGTGTGGCCATGAAAATAAGGTTTGGAAATTAGCCATGCAGTTCTACAGCAAGTCTAGCACTCATATTTCAAGATTATTTCTTTCCATATAACAACCGAAATGGCTACTTATAAGCAATAATTTATTGCTACAAATAAAAATTTAGGAAATAAAAACAGCACCAAACAACCATGTTGCTTGGTACCCCGTTATTGAAACTTCAAAACAGTGAAGTCGAAAATGTGTTATTCATAATTGTTTATGACTTTCCAGAGAATATGATGAATGAGTTTTACACTAATTTTAGATGGCCCAGTAGATAACGTAGAAAATCTACTTTCAGTAATTTCAAATGCCGTTATCGCATCTCCCCTTTCTAGCAGACCAGCAATAAACTGTCCTAAGCTCTATAGAAATCTGACGAAGACAAGACAATGATGACAAAAAGAAGCATCTTTAACCTGAAATACAAATATTTGGTCATTAAGGTGATCGTATATAGCAAGGTAAAAACATAAAAACTATAGCAATTTGCATATATAGTGTGTGTACAAAGTATATTTAACAAAATCTCACAAACGTTGAGGCCCTTCAAAGATATTTTACATCGAATACAAAAAGATAACATTTATAAAGTAATTTGTGTCCTTAAAAAGTGCATATAAAAAATCAAACCAAAATAATCTTCCTCTAGGTGTTCTATAACAAAGAAACTATACATTTAATTCATAGTTTTATAATTTCTTTTTTAAAGTGGCTTTGGACTATAGTTTAGGCAACTAAATTCAAGTAAGAGATCAGTTATCATTAATAAGAAATAATAAGCATTAAGCTTCACGCACAATTGACTTATTAAGCTTCTAGCATAAATGAAGGAAAAAGGAATGAAACTAATCCTTGTCTCAGACAGCAGGTTCAAAGCATTAGTAACAGCAATTTTCTACGCCACATTACCACCTAGTGATGTGGAACATCATAGCTTAAGTATTTCTTAGGAGTAGTTTATCCAAGTTTGTTACAAGTATCTTCTAGAATGTTCTATTTAGCTTATATAAGCAAGTATTGTAGTAGGAAAGGTTATTGAATGATGAATATTATCTCTTTTATGAAGCTTTGAAGCTTGTGTTTTTCTTGTTCCTTGGATTGGGATCAAATCCTTCAAGCAGGTCCGATTCTTCTGACGATCTAACTACATCAGTTTGGTATCAGAGCCTGGAGCTTGCGAAGATCGATGGACTGCAGAAGAAGGTTAGCTGTTGACGGCGATCGAAGTTGAAGAATAAGAACGGTGATCGACGACGATCGAGACCAACGAAGGGGGGCTATCGACGATGATCAAAGCCGTATAGCCTTCTATCAAGATCGAATAGACAAAAACCTTCGGGCAATAAGGAGAATGTGAATGTCGTCAACATTCATACCAAGGCATTCGTCTTCGCCTTCGCTCCCTCCTCCCTTCACGCAATCGCAAAGGGTTCCGAAATCAACCGATTGTGGTTGACAACTACCCTCTGCTCGAATTCCCTCTCTGATGGCGCGATCCGCCGCTGGAGTATCCACTGCTCGAGCTTCCGCTTCGATGGCGAGATCCTCCGCCCGATCACACAGTCCACAATCTACCCGCGACCGTCATCCGCGACTCGCTTCCGCTCCAGTCCCATCCCGTCACCCACGATTCCACCCCACTTCTTCCCGCAATTTGGCTTTGTCGCATGAAAAGAACAAAGATTCTGATTCTTTCCAGAGTGATTCAGTCCCCGACACCAGTCCGCCGTCGCTATTACTGCCAGTTCGCTCTGGCGATACAAAACCCACTTCCGCCTCTACCCAACAACTCCAGCATGATTTGCCGCTTCCGCATCCACAACACTAGACATGTGATTCTCTACCCGATGAAACAACCACCGATGTCACTTCGCCATCGCCACTCGCTCCTAATCTGGTCATCCCGGCGTCGTCCTTTTACTTCCTCAACAAGTCCATGCAACCAACCCCACTCCAGCGTGATCGCAAAGTTGCAGCTGAACCAAAAGAAGCAACCGCCGCTGCCACTCCACATGACCACGGTCCGGCCCCACTCAGCTCCCGCAATCCCATGCCTGACTCCACACTTGAAGCCACGAAGAAGCCCTTTTGTGAAGTCGGCGACGAGAAAAATCCTTTGTACTCCAGTCCAGGTTCCTAGTGCTCAGAAGGCCATCTAGATAATGATGAACGTCGGGAAGTCAATACCCATTCAAGGAGTTCGTGCAATTCAGAAAATTCAATGGCTACTGCTCAGAATGCAAGGTTTGCAATGATACTAAAGAGAAAAGAAATTGCCTTGCAGCCACAGAGTTTAGACTTGCAGTAGATTGGCTGAAGAAGGTATTTCAAATTTTGAACCATTTTGTTGATCGCGGTACAACAGTAGTTAAGTGGAAAATCTCATCTGCATTAAAATTATTAGAATTAAAAGAAAAATTAGTTATGTCTGGTTGTGAAGATTATGCTTCAGGTGGTATAGGTGTTGTTTCCATTACAGGTGTGCAAATCCTTAATGTGAAGTCCATTGACAAAGTTAATCCAACGCCATGCTCACAAACTGCTAGACGTAATGTTGTTGATGACTTCAGAACCCGCATTCCCACATTCTCCTTCCCCCCACATCACCATATTTTTCCTGCCAGTCTCAAGGTCCTCCAGCCTGACCATGAGTTCTCCGTCTACGTGGGCATTTCTACATATATTGAATTTGGCCGATTGCTGCTTGTAATGGATAATAAATTTTGTACATATGGTGCTGATAAATTGCTTGAACTTGCTGAAAATATAAGGAGAGTTGATGCAACTAATAATACGAGGGATCTTAGGATCTACTTATACTTCTCAGAACCGGTTCTTAATTCATCAGTGCAAGTCTTAAATGTTCTACATGCAAGCAGCGGTTTTCTTCTACCTACAAATGGCAGAACCCTTGGGAACCGACGATTGGAATATAAAGTTATTGGTGTATCAAGCATGGATGAAGTCACCATAAATTGTGCAGCAAGTTCCATACTTATCAGACAAGGAACTCCAATCTCGGCTTCAAACCCATTCATGTTCCTTTATGATGTTCCAAGTCATGTTGTTAGACTGGGCACAACTGCAGATATGAGAACAAGAGAATGAAATATACATATAGCCATCAAATTTGTGAATCCTGTTTTAGGCTTTCATTTATCCTCTTTACTAATTTCGGGAGGTCATTTTGTGAGCTTTCGTGAAGTAAGAGCATATATACTGGTATAGTACAGGCGGATGACAGTATTGTCTCTATAGAAGTTCCTGAAACTTCAACAAATGACACTGCAGAAAATAAAAACCTTGCAACAAACCACCTGCAAGTGAGACACTAATTTATACCTATTCTCTCTTCAATGGTTTCCACCATAGCTAAATTTACATTTGCAGTTACAGCCATGGCAGCAGCATTCCTCACAGTTACCACTACAAGTCTTCTTTCCTCGGGAGTATTTTCAAGACCAACAACTTGCCTGGAGCCAACTAAAAACCTTGTGAGAATTCCATGCCACATCCAAGTCTTTACGCTGTCAAAGTGGTTGACATCTGTAATGCCTACTGAGTATTATGAATTTGTAAAAGGCATAGAGTGGAGTATTCCATACAATAACTTACCTTGGGAAAGAAAGTGCATGGATTCATTTTTGAAAGATTCAAGTTTTCTAATTGTGACCTATAGTGAACTATCAGAAGCAAATGGGCTGAACTCTTTTGAGCCTATGACTGTAGTGAATGGAGAATCAAAATCTAACACTATATTATTTAGGAATGGCAGTTTATTAAAAGCAGCTGCAACAAATATTGAGAACAAAATTTCGATCCATGAGGTTTGCTATCTCCCTCCCGACAACATGCCTTGATGGAGTCAAGGTCTTTTAACGCAACAAGGGGAGAATGATGTGGAACATCATAGCTTAAGTATTCCTTAGGAGTAATTTATCCAAGTTTGTTACAAATATCTTCTAGAATGTTCTATTTAGCTTATATAAGCAAGTATTGTAGAAGGAAAGGGTATTGAATGATGAATATTATCTCTTTTATGAAGCTTTGAAGCTTGTGCTTTTCTTGTTCTCTGGATTGGGATCAAATCCTTCAAGCAAATCCGATTCTTCTGACGATCCAACTACATCACCTAGGACATGCTTAATTGAATCCTACTATCCAATTTAGAACACAATGTCTAAAGACAGCTGAATGCCGAAAGTGTAAAGCAGGCATATCAAAAATCCAATTCCAGTTACATTCTTCAGAAATTCCATTGATTACCCCATATATAATCAGTCTGAATGCTGAATTGGCAAAATAGGCACATCAAAATTCCAGCCTCGTTGAGGTGCCCCAGCCAGTTATACTTTTTTCACACAAGATCACTTACACATTGACAAGAATTAGAGAAATGGCCAGTGTATTCAGTCCAACAGGTATGCAGAATTTATACAAACCTATACTAAAAAGAAAATAAAATTAAGGATGAAAATCTGGAATCATAAATAATTACATAATAACTACAAAGGATTGCTCATAGGCTTTTTTTTTTTTTTAATTGTTGAATTGCACCCTATAAATTGATGAGTTGGTAGCAAGGATCCTATGGATCCATGAAGTGGCAATAGGAGACAGCTGCGGGGTCCAGCAAGGGCGGAAGTAAAAACTTGGGAGTAAGTAGAGCCTCCTACGGGCATGGGAATTCAAGAACATTTCTACATTCCCCTCCCCCCCCAATGAATGAATGTTATGAATTCCAAGTATGCCTAATAATTTTGAGTCAAATGCCTTTGGTAATAGATGCAGAATAAGAGGGCCATGATGAAAAATAGGATATTTATAGGAAAGAAACAGATTTATCAGTTTCATAACAGTTTGAAGTATCTTTCATGTAGAGTCATTATCATGCATGGAGTTGCTCATCATGATGCAAATATATATATATATATATAAAAAGGTACACATCTTCCACATTCATTTACTTAAAGCTTTACGAAAGCTTCTTTAGGGATTGTTTTGTATCGGATTTACAGTGGGATTTAACAGCCAAACAGTTTTTACGTGAGTTAAATCCCGGGATTCGGTAAATCCCGAATTTACGGCTTAAATACGGGATTTAGTAAATCCAAGGGGTAGCCGGATTTAACGGGATTTAACTTCGAGCGATACATTTCACGCGGTCCCCGTGTCGTCAACTGCCGAGCTTGCCCTATTTCTACAAACGAACACATCAAGTCTTCTTCACAGCCGCCTCACTCGGGTTTTCTTCCTTTCTTCTTAACTAAGCTGCTTTGTTGGTTTCTGGTTTTGGCAACAGGTTTTTTTTTTTTTTTGTAGATCATAGTTACATAGTTGAGAACCTTTTTTTTTTTTGTTGCAAAGATGCTGGAGTAAAAGTTGTGGAAGATACATTATCTTCATATTTTTCATGAAAACTTCCAATTATTTTCTACATTACTATTAGTTTTATATTGCATCTTATATCAACTTGTTAAGTAAATTTCTTTTCAGTTAATTAAATTCGCCGTAGTTCGTATATTTGTGAGTCAATTTTTTTAACAAAATTATTCATGGCATTTAATTCACTTTAATTTTTAAATATCACCTTGATATTCTACTTGCACTCTTGCCTAGTATTATGGTATTTATTATGTTATCGCGACAAATAATTGATTGGTAACACGGTGGTTAGGCTAAATAAAATCAGAATGAAGCGATCCTTTTACACCGGGTTTGACAAAGATATTTTTGATTCCGTGAGCGACAATGAGTCATCTAATGCCATCTATCTCAAAAATTTTGGTTCCAAACTTGATTGAAGAGTTTTTGAAGCATGAAAGGGTATTACTCATGAACAATGTTTAAAATTGTGTATTCGGGTATTGAGGCGTTTTTCATTCGTGAGGCAAGGCGTAAGCCTCAAGGCGTTTTGAGGCGTAAGCCTCAAAATCAAAAGATTGCGTAAACATAAAATGATCAAATTTTTTATATACTAATGAGTGAATAATATAAAACATAAAAAAGCATAAGATATAAAGTGAAATTAAAATATCTCAATAATAAGACAACATGAAATATAGTTCAACTCAAAATTCTATCTTTTCCAAATCCCAGTATTCTTTTCATTAACATCTAATTCCAAATTTCAAAAATAAATAGCAATGACATATCACATAAGAACTCATAAGTTATCAGCACTGTCATCATTATGGTGAACTGCTCTCTCCCCTTCCCCCTCTCCTACAGAGTACAATGTCGGGCATTTACTTCAAGATTTATGTAAGTTTTAATATATATAGCTTGAGGCGTAAGCCTCATGCCAGTGATGCGAGGCGGGCCTCAACCAAGTTGAGGCGCAAGCCTCACAAAAAAAGCTCGAGGCGTAAGCATCGAGGCGTTTTTTACTGGAATTGCGCAAAGGCGGGCCTCAAGGCGAGCCTCATATTGCGCAATTTTAAACCATGCTCATGAATATACTCTTTGACAAAGACATTTTGTACTAATTCCTTCATTTCTTTTTTTAGATTGCAAGTCAAAGAAATAGATCTTCGTGAAATAAATTGGATTCCAAGAAATGGATATGAAGACATCTAGAAATTTAATGCATTCTCTAATATAATGCTTAATCTGACATTTTGGTCAATATTACTTTGTAATTTGCTCTTTATTGAATTTTCGATCATCTTGTATGAACTCAAGTTTGTTTAATGATGTTTTATGCAATGATCTTGATCTTATAAATATATTTTTTAAATTTAAATCTCTAACCGCCATAAATCCAGATATATCTTACCAAACAGTTTCTTATGATTTAACAAGATTAATATATTGCATACCAAACAGTTTTTAGGATTTAACACATTTCGGATTTACTAAGTCCGGATTTACAGGATTTACTAAATCCTACTAAAGTTAAATCCCACTTGTTGCCAAACAGCCCCTTATGCATCAATCATAGTCCTAAAAGCTTTACGAAAGCTTCTTTACCCACAATTGATATCACATGCCTTACACTATACTCTAGTAGTTGATACTTTGTGAAGTGTGAACAATAGCCGTGTTAATAGTTAATGTCAAGGGAAAAAGAGATTTATTGGTCTTATTCAACAGTTGAAAGGACCTCTTATTTAAAATTAATAAAGGAATCAATGCCCTGAAAGATGCCCATATATTATAGTGAACAGCCATGTCCGCATCAAATTTAGGAAGAGCCGAGAGTAGAAAATCAATTATTACAGTGATCGGCCATGTCGAAGGTGTTGAGGCCAGCGTCGGCGTAGCTTAGCATAGCCTCCACGGCATCGTCACGGTCGATCCTGCCCCATCCGCCGCTGGTCTGCCACATCCCATTAAGAATACGGCATATCACAAGAGAATCACTTCCGTTCTTCACAGTCGCCACCCGTGCGCTCTTCTCCTCCGTCGTGATCACGCACCGGACTGGCCGAAACGCCAAATGAGACCTTCGCCGCGCAGTCGCAGGCGAAGACGATGATGCCCGGTTACCGCAGAAGAAGGGGCTTGGATTTGCGTAAGAAGACATCGCTAGAGCTGAGAAGGGTCTTTCAAGAGCTGAACAAGCTGAAGCAGCGGGGTAGTGGTGTGGCGTTTAAGCGGGACGACGAGCACTTCGGATAAAATGGCATCGTGCCCACCATCTCGCCACAATTATAAATTGTGATGGTAATTATTACGTAATTTTTAAGGGACATTTACAGAATGTACGAGATATATTTATTATTTTTATTTGTTTAGAAAATATATTTGAAAATTCTATTCAAAAATGTTATTAAAATTAGAATAGACGCTCTATGGCTTATAAAAGCAATATTTTGCATAAAATTTTGATCTAACCTCTTATTTCCAATACCTTCTCTTATAATTCTCATTTGTTAATGATAGTTTTGAGAAATTTCTAATATAAGATTTCCATCTCTTTGTATTTGTGGCTAGCATGTGATTCTTATTGAAGTTTAGTAATAGAGTATTTTTTCACTCAAAACTCAGAATGATATTAGATGTGAGATTATCAACTTCAAATATTAATTAAAATTTTTTCTAACATTGATCAATCATATTCAGCACATGATTGAAATTTCTTCAAATCTTACTCAAACTTGTTTATATTTTGATACTAGGATCAAACAATAGTAAAAAAAGATTTGATTATGATTTTAAAATGGTTCAAAATGTTTTAATCAATATTGCATTATTATTTAAGCAACATCTAGCAAGGTTGATTAAGTGTTAATCATATTTGTTGAAACTTGATTAGGTTGTTAAACATAAACTAATGTCCAAAGGCTAACCAATAAGGGGGTGAATTGATTATTTAAAAATTTTTTGATAAATTTTAGAAAACCGATTTATAATTTTAACACAAAAGATTTTCCAACCATAAAACATTAAAGTGCATAAAATAAAAATGCGAAAAATAAAAGAGAACAGAAGAACAACAAGTTTTATAGTGGTTCGAACCAACTAGACCTACATCCACTCCCTGAAGACTCACTCTTTAGGTATTACACTATACCAAAGTGACTCTCATTTTGCTCAGCAAAGTGGAGAAGCCTTCACAATTTTTTTCTCTTCCACCAATCCCTGGTGCTGGAGAGAACCGTTGTCCTTTCACACCCTCTAAGTGTCAGCAGAGAACTGTCATCCTTTCACACTCTCCAAGTATCGATAGAGAACCATCGTCCTTTCACACCCTCCAAGTGTCGGTAGAGAATCGATGTCCTTTCACACCCCCCAAGTGTCGGCAGAGAACCGTCATCTTTTTTCACCGTCCTAGTGAAGGCAAAGCACCCGCGACCAATGTTGAAGAACTTCACTTAAGAGCCTTCATAGGAGATGGGCAGAAACTTGAAGGAAATAAAGAGATCCTCGCTTTGGGTAACCATGTGAATCCCTACAACCCCCTCACTTGATCTCTCACACTTCACTCTCACAATCTCTTCCAAACACTCACACTCAATGATTCCTCTCAAGAAAAATAAATAACAAAGGCATTTTGTGACAGTTTTTAGGACTCCTTATATAAAAAAGACATGAAAAATCATTCAAAAACTGAAAATTATAAGAAAACTATCCTACGATCGTACTGTATGATGACATATTATCCCGTACGAATGAATAGTGTCCCGTATGAATTGCCCGTACGAATGCATAGTGTCCTCATACAAATACATAGTATCCCGTATGAATCACTCGTACGAATGCATAATGTCCCATACGAACACAAAGTGTCTCATATAAATCGCTCGTACGAATGCAGTGTCCCATACGAATCATTCGTACGAACGCATAGTGTCCCGTAAGAACAGTTCAAATTCGTTTGTACAAACCATTCATCGTACAGTACAAACAGTTCATAAAAATCTTTGAAATCGTCAGGACGAAAAGGGACCAGTCTAATTTATATTATGGACGTCATACGTATGATGATGACATCATACGGTACAATCAATTATGAAAATTTTCAAGTTCGTTTAAGTGTTCGTAGGAGTTTATAACTGAACAAATCGTCCCATACAAAATGAATTCGTACAGTACGATTAGTTTAAAATTTTTGCAAATTTTAAACACTCCCACAGTGTGTGTGTGTGTGTGTGTGTGTGTGTCAATTACAATTACACTCTCAGACTCAATAAAATGAAAAATACATACTCCATTTACAATGAACCCTAATCTTTTTTTATTTGAAGTCTTCAACAATCTGGAGTATGATTTTTCTTAAATGTTAGTATACACTCAAAATAAACATAGAATGAAAAATACTATAAAACATAAAGATGTGAGCCATAATGTTTATTTTCATTAAAAATATAAACTCGTGAGCAATGAGTCTTAACACATGTTCAAAGAAACTTGGAGCAAAATTTAAATTTATAATTTTGAACAAAAAATAGGATAGGAATTTGGAATATAGGCTCCCTTATAGGAAAAAATTAATGGAATTAATATATATTATGATTTATAGGAAAATAAATATTTTATGCATTAAGAAAACTAAATGGATTGAAGAGAAGGCAAAGGAGATTGATAGTTTAGGATATAAACTATGATATTCGGATAGGAATCGTACTAGAAATGGTGTATGTGTGATTTTAGAAAAGATTTTAAAGGGTACAACAACAACAACAACATCAAGCCTTTATCCCACTACGTGGGGTCGGCTACATGAATCTTTTTTCTCCATTGTGTCATATTAAAAGTCAAATTCTCATTTAAATCTAACAAAGAAAGGTCATTCCTAATATTTTCTAACCAAGTCTTTTTAGGTCTACCCCTACCTTTCTTAACATAAGTCAAATCTAATACCTCTACTCTCCTAACCGGGTCATCGGAAGGCCGGCGTTTTATGTGATCAAACCATCTAAGGCAACTCTCTCTAATCTTATCTTCTACTGGAGCTACTCCAACCTTTTCACGTAGATGCTCATTTCATATCGTATCATATTTAACACTGTCGTTTCCAGGTCCCAAGTCCTGGATGAGAAAAGTGGAGGGCTGCGTTAGGTAGTCGACAGCTAGCGTAAAATTTGTCGAACAAAATGACATAAGAGTTTAAAGGGTAATGTTATAAAAATTAACATAATTGGAGATAGAATTATTGTTTTAAATATTATTGTTGATGCTAAGATTATTAATATTATAAGTACTTATACTCCTCAAGTAGATTTGGATATGAGTTTCAAATTAAAAATTTTGGAATGACTTAGAAGAATTAATACAAAAGATACATGTTGAATAAAGAGTTTTTGTTGGAGGTGATTTAAATGGACATTTTGGTAGAGAGGTAGATGATTTTAAAAGCACTCATGATGGTCATGGATTTAGAATAACAACTGAAAGTGGTAACACAATATTAGATTTTTCTTTAGCTTATGATTTTTTTATAGCTAATACCTTATTTAAGAAAAGAGATGAGCATCTTATCACTTTAAAAAATAAATATAGTAAAACACGGATTGATTATTTTCTTATAAGAAAATTAGATAGTTTAGAATGCAAAGATTCTAAAGTTATTCCAAGTGAAAATTTATGTACCCAACATTGATTATTAGTTTTGGACTTTAAGATAAAGGGGCAGAAAATAAAAAATAAAGTAAAATGATATTCTAGGATTAGATGGGGGCATTTAAAAAAATATTAACATGAGTAATTTTTAGAGTAAGATTTTAGATCTTAGAATTTTGTATGTGCATAACGATGTTAATTTTATATGAGAAAAAGTGGCTAGTGATATTAAGAATATTGTAAAAGATGTGCTTGGAGTTTTGTAGGGAAAAGCTCATAATAGTAAAAATAGTTTATGGTTAAATGAAAATGTACAAAAAAAGATAAAGAAATAGAAAGATTTGTTATAAAAACTAATATGGATGTAAAAATTCTAATAATTGAGAAAGTTATAAAAGGCTCATAAGGAATCTAAGAAAGCTATTTGTAATGCAAAGAGATTAGCTTTTAATTATTTATATAATAGATCAGATGCTAAGGAGGGAGACATATATATATGTATAACATAGTCATACAGAGATATAAGAGTAGTAAGGATTTAGTTCAAGTGAAGTGTATTAATGATGAAGATCAAAAAGTATATTTCTTATAAGATGATATTCAACAAAGGTGGATGAGATATTTTGCTAAACTTATTAATGAAGAATGTGAAAATACGATTGACTTTAGTGACTTTAGCACCCTAAATGAAAATAAAGTTTTTTTTTTTATTTTTATCGGTGTATTAGTAAAACTATAATTAGAGAGGCTTTAAAGAAAATGAAGTTTGGCAAAGCTGTTGGACCTGATGATATTTTAATAGAGATGTGGAAATGCTTATGAGATGAAGGAATTTCTTGGCTTACTAAACTTTTTAATACTATTTTGAAGAATAAAATGATGATAGATGAGTAGAGAATGAGTGTGTTAATTCTTATTTTTACGAATAAATATGATGCACATGAGTGTGTGAATTATAGAGGAATTATGTTAATGTATCATACTTTAAAACTATGGGAGCGAGTTTTGGAGCGTACGTTATGGCGCGATACTATTATTTATCAAAACTAATTTGGATTCATGCCGAGTAGGTTACTATAGAATCCATACATTTATTGAGAGGTTTGATAGAGAAATATAGAGAGAATAAGGATGATCTACATGTGATATTTATTAATTTAGAGAAAGCATATGATAAAGTTCCAAGTGAAGTGCTATGGAGAGTTCTTGAAAAGAAAAGAGTTAATAATGCTTATATTCAAATCATTAAAGATATGTATGTATGATTTATTATTTGTGTTCAAACACAAGGTGGTTTGACCAAGTATTTTCCTATTTCGGTTCTATTACATCAAGGATCAACCATAAGCCCATATCTTTTTGCTTTAGTCATGGATGTTCTCACTAAACATTTGCAAGAGGATGTACCTTGGTGTATACTTTTTTTTTTATGATATTCTTCTTCTTAATAAGACTAGAGAGGGAGTTAAAGGTAAACTTGAATTATGGAGGTCAACCTTAGAGCCTAAAGGTTTTTTCTTGAGTAGATCTAAAACTGAATATATTGAGTGTAATTTTACTAGTAATAGACCTAGTGAGGGGATTGCGACTTTCGGCGATCAAGTCATTAATAAGAGTACACATTTTAGATATCTTGGAACTATTGTTTGTTAAGATAGTTGCTATTTTCATGCTTTACATTTTTGCAACTTATGAAGTTTTGATGATTCCAAACATTATTATTGAAATGTGAAGTTATCTCCTAACATTTTTTAGAAGAATTGTATTTGCTCTTATGTGTACTGACATTTCAGGAAAAACGAACTCCAGACTACGAAAACTTCAAATTAAATTAAGCATGCGATATTTTGTAAAATTTGAACGCTTGCCACTTTCTTAGAATCAAATTGAAGGGAGTGATTGTATTTTTGAGTTAATAAAAACTACACACACATAAGGAGATCATATAAAATTTATACTGTGTTACAGGATGATTTAGCAGTTCCGTACTGGACGATTAGACAGTTATCTCTATAGAGCAATATGAACGAATTAGGACTTGCTTGCGAAAAATTTTTTCTAAGTCTATTCATCCAGGACGAAATAAATATCGTACAGGACGATTGTTCACTGGAAAATTTTTGATCAGACGAATTTTATTATTATGTCGAGGAGATTGGTGCTTAGAAAATGTCGTCAGACGAAATTAATAATGTCCAGGAGATCGGGTCTCTGGAAAATTTTTGTCCAGACGAAATTTTTAAATTCTCGTCCGTGGCGATTGGTCTCTGGAATAATTTTTTGTCCAGACGAAGTAAGGATCATCCAGGACGACTGGTCCTCTGTAAAATTTTAGTCCATACGAATAAAATTTTTGTCCAAACATTAACCGACTTTAAGAACAGTTTTCAGCAGTTTCTAGACCGACCTTGTTAATACGTTCGTCTGGACGAAACTAGTTTCGTACAGGGACGAATAGCTGTACGATACATTTCGTAACACATATTCAAATAGGGTCGTTTCACGATTGTTTAGTAAATCGTCCAGGAACGATCCACTATCGTACAGGAGATCCACTGCATACAGAATTGAATACTTGCAGTTTTTTGGTGCGGTTTTTCTTGTCTTTTGTATTAAATAGTCCAATTAGACTGTCCCCAATATTTTTGTATTTGATTTCGTGCTCTTGAGAGAATACCAAGGAGATGAGTGAAAGAGAGCATTCAAGGAGGATTCCTATTCATTTGGAGTGAGAAGGGCTTCACTTGGAGTGTAAAGATAAGAGGTTCTACTTGTGAATTGGGATTACTTCACTCTTTTCCTTCTTCCTTTCTAGATTCTTGTGAAAGATCTGTAAGGAGATTGGCTTCTGTAGCGACACTTGGAGAGTGTGAACAGCCGAAAGGTTCTCTGCCCACACTACAGGAGAGTGTGAAAGGACGGACGGTTTCTTGCCCAACTAAGAGCGTGTGAAAAGACGGACGGTTTCTCTCTGACAATACTGGGAATCAGTGTGAAAGGACTGGCAGTTCCTCTGCACACTAGATTGCGTAAAAAGGAGGACGGTTTCTTGCGCACCGGGGAGTGGTAAAAGAGTGTGTTGTAAAGGCTTCTCCGCCTTGCTGTGGTGCAAAGGAGATTCACTCATTGGTATTAAGTGCAATAACTCAGAGGGTGCCTCTGGGGAGTGGATGCAGGTCTGGTTATAGACCGAACATATAAATTGGTGTCATTTACTTTAGCTGTTTTTTACGTTTCCGCACTTTAATATTTCAGTTTAAAAATCTGTGGTTGAAAAATAATTTTTCTATAAAATTTAAAAGAAATTTTATTTGGTTCAAAAATTTCTAAAGGGACTTAAATTTTTTTTTAAAACTACAATTACCCCTCGCGTTTGGTGAGCCTGGGACATTCACTAGGTTAACAAACTAATTACTAAGACTACAAGTGGTATCAGAGCATCGTTTCAAAAATATAAGTTTGAACTAACTTTTGATACGTGATGGCTTACTTTCGGAAACCGAAACACACCTGGGGTTTACTCGATACTAGACCTCACTGTTTGACAATATTCCTTTTCGATTTTTCTGGAAAACCGCATGTCTATTTCTTAAGTCATTGATTATCGCATGTGGATGTTTAGTCGGATGGTACACAAAACAACTAGATTAGTTGAATAAGAGTATTGTAGAAATTCTTTTTCAGATTGGACTGTAGAAGAACGTGACTCTAGCACATTAATGCAAATGTGTTAAAAATCCTTTTGTAATACTTTAAAATCTGAAGACTACATGCGGGGTTCCACTTGCAAAAGCGGAAAGGACTAATGGGATAGACTTTGTATAACTTATGAAGGGGACAAATTGACAGTTAAACAATCAGGCTCAATTTTGTTACATGAATATGAATTGTTTCGCATGAAACCTAATGAATCTATTTTTGAACATGTACACAAGAATTTACATAATTGTACTTCTTTGCATGCACTTGTAGGGAATTAACTATGCTGAAATGGTTAAAATTCTTCGTTGTTTACCTACTTACTTATGATCACAAAAAATTAACTTTCAATTAATAGAGTCTTAAGATTTAACATTTATTCTATTGACAATCTTCTTGGTTCTCATTGGTTATGAGCAGGAGTAAGTCAAGAAGATTGATGCAGGTGAAAACCACGAAGGAGAAGAATATAGCACTAAAAGTGGAAGAGTCAGAGAGTGAACCTCACAACTGAGGATGAAGATGATGTTGCACTGATGACTAGACAATTCAGAAGCTTTTTAAAAGAGGACGCAGCAGAAAGCAAGATGGAATAGAAGAAAGTTTAACAAAATGGCAAGGTTTCTAATGAAGTGATTTGTTATGATGCAGTAAACAGGTCCATATCAAGACTGATGCCAACTCAAAGCCACTCTGTAAGGAGCAAGGTGGAGGAGAAATATGGTAAGAAAGGGCAGAGAAGTTTTTAAAGAGCTTTCTAGGCGGACTCAGCTTAGACTAAGAAGAAGAAGGCACTATCTTTGCTTTGATTGGAAGACAGTTGTGAATCACTCAGATCAAGAGAGGTCATGCGACTTAACCTATGATGAATTATTTAAAAGTTTCTGAACACATGATGATGCATATAGAAAATAAAAAAGATATCATGCTAGTTTAAGTTTTAGATTTGAAGAGCTTCAAGAAGGAACAATGAAATCCTTGAGGAAAGATCATGCATTAATAGATTGAAAAACATGAAACTACTTAATGATATGATGACTTGAATAAGAATTTTGAAATATACAAATCAATCCTATGCTTGATTTGAAAAGAATATAAAAATTTTAAGGATGAATCTGGAGCAAAGCCATATAGAATCAATTATACAAACAAATTTTGGAAGATATGAATTCATTTTAAAAACTAACTAATAAGAGCTCTCGAGGATAATAAGAAACCCCCAGACTTGAAGATTTTACAAAATCCTAAATATTATCCTAAATTTATGAAATCCCTTAGAAAGACATCACATGTAAGAATTATGAATATTTTTCCTAAATGTTAAATGTAATAATTGTGGATTTTTGGGACATATAGTCAACTGTACCTTGGATGATGAAATCTAATTTGGTGTGGAGATCTAAGATGCGCATAACTAGACATATCTATAGCATGCATAATTTGATTATAAATTGCTAAAAGGTTGAACCAAACTCTTGTTTGGGTTACCAGGTTCTAAATTTGAAATATTTTTTGCAGGATTGTCTCCACAAGCCTCGTTGGGCATATGGTACCGTGGATTAGCGGATGTTCAAGCATATGAATGGAGAATACTACATAATTCATATCGCTAGAAGCCAGGAATGGAGGCAGGTTCAACTTAGAGATAATACACACAAAGAAAGTGGTTGGATCTTGTAATGATTGGTAATTTTCAAAAACTTTTTTACTAGACAATTATGTTATTTGGTTGGAAGGCTTTTAAGCCATAATTTGTTAAGTTAAGTCAGCTATGTGACAAGGGATATATGTGAAATTTTTACCGTACTAAGCTGCATATTAAGCTAAATGGGAAAGCAGTTCTTAAATGGAAATAAGGGTAAACAATGTTTAAAGCTAAGATTTGAATTCATTTCAATACTCCTTATTGGCTTTCTGTTTGAACACTATTTCCTGATGAATCTTGGCTTTGGCATATGAGCTTTGTCATTCTAGTATGAAAATCTTAAGAAGAATTACCCCAAAAGAATTTAGTGAGGGTATACAAAATAGACTTTACTAAGGAACCTTTGTGATCAAATGTAATTAGGAAACAGTGAAGTCTCTTTTAATCAATAATGATCTTAGAAACTAGTAAACCCATTGGAAATTCTTCACATGGATCTTTTTGGACCAGTGGAACTGTAAGTCTAGGAGAGAGGTATACGGATTTGTGATTGTGGATGAATTTCTCTAGATTCATTTGTGTTAGGTTTCTTTTTCATAAAAGTGAAATCATTTGAAAGGGAATTCAGAAATTTTTTCAACTTGGATTCAGAGAAAACTAGGGATGTGAATAATGTTTTACAAAGTAATCAATGGAGAAAGAATTTTTGAAACTGAAAGGATTTTGAAAATTTTTGTAAAGAAAAGGGATTGACTCACAATTTTTCTGCAATAGAACCCTCAACAAAAAAGGGGTAGTTAAAGGAAAAACAAGAACATTGATAGAAGCGCCAGAGCCAATGTTGGCAGAATACTCACTTCCTTAGATATTTTTGGGCCTGAGGCGGTTAGAACTGCATGTTATGTTCTGAATGGGTGATGTGAGATCGAGATTTAAATAAACACCTATGAGTTACTAAAATGTAGAACACCAAATTTGTCTCATTTGCAATGTTTTTTGGTTGCAAGGTGTTCATTCATAACAATGGAAAATTGCCTTAGGAAAAATTGATCCAAAATCAGATAAAGGACAGTTTTTGTTTTGGATATTCAAGTGGTTGGAAAATCTTATTAGGGTATTCAACAAAAGAACTTTAGTTATTGAAGAACACACATGTTGTATTTGATGAATTCTGGAAATTTTAGAAAGAGCAAATATTGTTGAAAGAAGAAATTGAGGAAAACTCCCAAAAGATTGATAGATTTAAAATTTGGAAGAAAATGTGGAAGAAAACTTGGAGAAGAGAAAACCCTTTTGCTAGAGATTTGAGATTTTCTAAACCACCAAGAGAATTGAATCATAGGAGAACTAGTGAGGGTGTTTAGAATAGGCGTGGATTAAATAAGGAAGTCAATTCATTCAGCTTTTATTTCAATTATAGAACCCACTATATTGATCAGGCACTTTCTGATGATTTTTGGATATTGGCCATGAAGAGGAGTTAAATCAAATTTGTAAGAAATAAAGTTTGGCGTAATTAACTACAAGGCCAAGATAAAGTGTTGTTGGAACTAAGTGGGTGTTTCAAATAAAATGAATGACTCAGGAGTAGTCATTAGAAATAAGACTAGATTGTTGCTAGGGGTATAATCAAAATGAAGGAATTGAATTTTGAGGACCTTTTGCCCTTTGTAGCAGACTTGAAGCAATTAGGGTTTTACTGCCTTTGCCTGTTTTAAAAGTTTTAAAATTGTTTCAAATGGATGTTAAAAGTGTTTTTTAAATGGTGTTATTGAAGAAGATGTTTTTTGTAACAACTCCAAGATTTGAAAATTCAAAATACTAAATCATGTTTTTAAGTTAAAAAAAAAGGCATTATATGGTATTAAAAACACGGCACCTAGGGCTTGGTACTGCAGAGATTGAGCACATTTCTATTGAAACGATCTTTTGAAAAAGGAAAGTGTGGATACAACTCTCTTCTTAAAGAAATTTGGAAAGGAAATAACTCATTGATCAAATTTTATTGTGGATGTATATCAATCTTTGATCTTCAAATAAAAATTCTTTTGGTGATGATTTTTTTAATAAATGAGTAGTAATCTTGAAATGAGTCTAGATGGAAGATTTTGGGGATTATTTTCTAGGTTTTAGCATCAAGGTAACTTGAGGAAGGGACATTTCTTGTCAAACTAAAATATATTAAGGATCCTCAAACAATATGAATGGACAATGCTAACCTGTTAGTACACATATGAGTTCCTCAGTTTCAGTTGATAAGGACTTAACGGGAAATCTGTTTATCAAAAGAAATATAGAGGATTATTGGATACTTTGTTTACTTTAACTGCTAGCCGACCAAGTATTATGTTCAGTGGTTTGCTTGTGGTGCTAGATTTTCAATCAGATCCAAAATAATCAATTTGAAGCTAGTTGAAAAGGATTTTAAAGATACTTACTAGGAATCAAACTTAGGAATTTGGTATCTAAGTTTAGCTCTTCATTTGAAATTATTGGTTTATCCACGCAATTCTGACATTAAGGCTGTAGGTCGATAGGAAAAGCACTTCTGGAAAATTCAAATCATTGGAAATTCATTAATTTTCTTGGTCCAGTAGAAAACAAATTCAGTAGCTCTATCTAGTTGGCAGAAGCGAATACATTGCCATCAGGAAGTTGTGTGGCACAAGTACTTTGATTTAAAAAAAGAGTTGATTGATTTAAGATTATCTTGTAGGGACTATTCCATTTATTGTTGACATATATGCTATTTGCATTTCCAAAAATCTATTTCAACATTCTAGAATCAAACAATTGATATAAGACATCATTTCATAGGGATGATGTATCAAAGGAGAAATTGAACTCACAATGCTTTCAACTTAAAATCAACTTGCAGACATTTTTACAAACCTTTTAGGCCTAGATACGTTCATTAACTTTTGAGAACAAGGCTAGGTGTTAATTGATTTAAATGCTTAAACAAATGTCTTTGGCAACATTGATATTTATGTTTTTTGTTTTTGTTTTTGATTTTGTGAATTTTTTCTTGTGTGTTTTGAATGAATTTGTTTTTTAGTTGTAAGTTTTTGTTTTATGTTTTTCTGTGTTTTTTAAATGTTTAGTTTGATTTTTTAAATTAAATTCAAAATTCCAAAAAATTGGAGGAATTCGTCCAGGACGACTTTTTTTCGTACTGGAGATGTGAGAAAAATTGGTTTGCGCGGATTTTTAACCGTTTTGAGAGTCAAGTTTTTATTAAATCGTCTGTCACGATCACACGATCGTTCCAGGACGAAATTTTTTTACTTTTTCTCAACGTCGAGACATTAATGGCAGCGGTTGAGTGGGTAAGAAGTTTTTAATATGGATTTTCTTCTGTACGAATTTTTGGTTCGTCCAAACGATAGATGCTCCGTTTCGTGTAGGGGACGATTTTCAAAGGACATCTTAAACGAGTTCTTTTAGATCGTCTGTAACGAAATTTTTTCGTAATGTACGATCGTCAATCAAAAGTTGTACGAAAGGGACGTAATCGTAGTTTGTGTTGATTATGAAAAGTCGTTACAATTTTTGGACGAAATTTGATTGTCTGTACGAATTATTGTTCGTCCAGACGAACGGATGATTTTCGTCCAGGACGAACCTGTTTTCATCCCAGGACGAAAGTATCGTTTTCTTTAACATATGGAAAGGCTTTCTAACTTAACAATACACTTTAACTTTCTCTTTCAAATCCTTTCCTAATTCAAATTGTCAATGGGATCCTCAAGCAAAAGACAAAGGTGTTAGTGAAAGAAGCCGAATAGGAATGCGCCTCAGAAACTTCCTTTCTAAAGCGAATGAGGAATTTCTCGTTTTGCTTCTGCCAAAATCAACTTAATCTCGCATTTTAATCCAAAAGCGAGGTAAATTTATAAGGTAATGCACTTTTTGCTCAACCCAATTCGCATTTTCATACTTTTTCTCTCGTCATTCTACAACAGCAAACCTTCCACTACTTCTAGCAAACATGAGTTTTAAGCTCGGACCAACTCTTCATTAGTTCCATTGTTTTCAAGCAAAAAGTAGAAATCACCCCAAGCATGACATTTGGTGGCTTTTCTAAACTAAGGCTGAAGGATATAGAGCTCACCCTAATGGACTGAAAAAACACATTCAAATGGAAGATGTCAATAGGGTATTAGAAAGTGGGCCTAACTATTCATGTTGCTAGAGTATCCTGGTATTGACATGATGCTCGTATGCATCAGCATATCCTTCGTTCCTCATATTCTAAAGCTGTGATTAGGATTCAATATTTACTCTCTCTTTCTGGTTCTAATTTTTTAATTATGGATCGTCAACCCTATCGACGAAGTGCCAACTTATCGCAATAGATCATATCTATGGGCCTTTAGAAATAGGACATGCTGAATAGAAGGAGAAAAAGGAATATTTCTTTGGGAACATTTAAATTACTTACATTTTAGAAAAAAAATATATTTGGTGGCTCCTGATGAAAGAAAATTGAAGAGCAGTTTATTAATAATGATGCTTCCTTCGGATTATCTTCAGGAAGTGAAAAAAGAAAAGAAAAAGCACAATGCGTGCATTCAGAAGAAGAAGAAGAAGAAGGAGCGCAAACCTATGCCCTCCGTTCAGATATTATTCAGAATCTGATTGAGAGAATTTTTGATTAGTTAGAGACTCCATATTGGATCAAGATTTTGATCAAATTTGATGCTCAATTATGCAGCACAAAGATATTGGTATCATTAGAAAATGAAGTAAATGAATATTTCAATACCAATGTAATTGTTGATGGCCTCCTACTTCAACCTTTATCGGTGGCATTCCTCTCCTCCTCACCCAGAAAAGTTAGCAGATGAATTTTCTGTTCTTTTTGTTTGTACTCGTGTTTTTAATGTTTTTGTTGTGTTGTGTTTTATGTTAAAGTATTTGTTTTTTTCTTTTAGTTAAATGTATTTTCTGGTTATTTTTTCTTTCTTTTAGTATTATGAAATGTGTAATCGTTTACTAATATCAATGCATTTCGGTACTTGTTTCAAAGTTGATTTGTTTTTGAAAATGTTGGTTAATTTTTCATGAATTTCATTAGTATTATTTAATCTTCATAGTGCTTATTAGATTGTAATTTAAGATTACTCATTAGAAAATCTAGTCTTTCTAAATTTTAAAATTTGTTTAATTAACTTTTGTAATTAGAACTTTTAAAATTCATGTCTATTCATTTAGACTACATAAAATTAATATTATTATTGCAATTTAGATGTTTTTCTTATTTTGTATTTCCTTGCTCAAATAATAATTTATGCATTAGAAATATTTGAAATTTAGATTATTGATTTTGGAAAGAATTGGTCCTCAATTACTGCTTGAAAAATGTACAAAAGTCAAAAATCAAAAGGAATGCGCAAAGAGTTACAAATACTGAAAAGAGGCACAAAATCAAGCCAATATCAAAAGATGCACAAAAAAAGAGCCCAAATTTTTGAAAATGATGCGCAAAGCGCCACTGTTGGTAATTCTCTTCTTTCCAAATTCTTTCATCTCTTAATTCAAATTGATCTTATGTTCATATTATATTCTATTGAACTTTTGAATTATCAAATTTACTCATTTTACTCTACTTGTTAATGATTTTTATATATTGAAATGTCTAAATTGAATCACTGTTATTTGATAAATTTTTCTTACTTACTAATGTTATATACTTTTTTAATTTACATGAATTTCTATGATTGAACCTATAATGTTTTCAGTTTAAATTGGCAATCTTATGTCAATTCACGCATTTAAGATTAAAATGTTCAATGAATTTCATACGAATTTACTTACATTTCTGTCTATTTCTTCTTCACTTTTTGTTGCTGTCAAAAAAGGGGGAGAATAATTGTGTTTGTATGTTTTGTTTGTGTGTGCGTGTGGTCTCTAGTTTAATTTTTATAAAATGGTTCAAAATGCCTCCTTATTTTCATGCATTCATTAATTCAGCGGGGAGTTTAGGAGATTTGTTTAAAATTGAAAACATACAAAGACAATAATTGTTTTGCCATCATCAAAAAGGGGGAGATTGTTTAAGATAGTTGCTATTTGCATGCTTTAACATTTTTGCAACTATGAGTTTTGATGATTCCAACATTATTGTTCAAATGTGAAGTTATCTCCTAACATTTTTTTAGAAGAATTGTATTTGCTCTTGTGTGTACTGAATTTCAGGAAAAAGAACTCCAGACTGAAAACTTCAAATTAAATTCAGCATGCGATATTTTTGTAAAATTTGAAGCTTGCATTTTTCTAGAAAATCAATTGAAAGGGAGTGATTGTATTTTGAGTGAATAAACATACACACATATAAGGAGATCATAAAATTTATACTGATCATCAGACGATTACATTCGTACTGATGATCAGACATGTTATCTCCTATAGAGCATATGGAACGAATAGGAACTTACTCGAAAATTTTTCTAAGTCTATTGTCCAGGACGAAATAAAATATCGTATAGGACGATTGGTTCATGGAAAATTTTCGTCAGAATTTATATATTGTCGTGGGATTGTCCTCTGGAAAAATGTCACAGAGAAATTAATAATCGTCCAGGAGATCGGGTCTCTGAAATTTTCGTCCAACGAAATTAATTATCGTCTGTGGCGATTGTCCTCTGGAAAATTTGGTCCAGACAAAGTAAGGAATCGTCCAGGAGATCGGTCCTCTGTAAAATTTTTTGTCCGACGCGAATAAATTTTTCGTCCAAACGATTAACCGACTTAGAACAGTTTTCAGCATTTCTAGACGACCTTGTATCCGTTGTACTAAGGATGAACCTAGGTTCGTACTGACGATCAGCTGTACGAATACATTTCGTACACATATTCAAGTAGGGTCGTTTCAGATCTTTAAGTAAAATCGTCCAGGACGATCCACGATCGTAAGGAGATCCACTGCGTACAGAATTGAATACTTGCAGTTTTTGGGCGGTTTTTCTTGTCTTTTGTATAAATAGTCAAATTAGCTGCCACCCATATTTTTGTCATTTGATCTTCTGCCTCTTGAGAGAATAGCCATGAGAGAGTGGAAGAGACCATTCAAGGGAGGATTCTCACTGGAGTGAGAAGGCTTCACTTGGATGTTCAAGGTAAGAGTCTCTACTTGTGAATTGGGATTACTTAACTCTTTTCTTCTTTTCTAATGATTTCTGGTGTGAGAAGATCTGTCAGGAGATCATTTCTTGCGACCTTGGAGAGTGTGGAACGCTTGAAGGGTTTCTCTCCCGCACTAGGAGAGTGGTGAAGGACGGACGGTTTCTGCCACACTAGGAGAGTGGTGAAGAGGACGGTTCTCTTCCAACACTGGAATAGTGTGGAAAGGACGGACTGGTTCTCTGCAACACTAGGAATTGATGTAAAAGGACGGACAGTTTCTCTGCCGCACCGGGGAGTGCGTGAAAAAGTGTGTTGTAAAGGCTTCTCCGCTTGCTGTGGGTGCAAAGGAGAGTCACTATTGGTATTAGTGCAATACTCAGACGGTGCCTCTGGGAGTAGATGTAGGTCTGGAGTTATAGACGAACCACTATAAATCTGGTGTCATTTACCTTTATGTTTTTACGTTTCGGCACTTTTATTTCAGTTTTAAAAACTCTGTGGTTGAAAAATATTTTTTCTATAAAATTTAAAAGAAATTTTATTTTGGTTCAAAATTTTTCTAAAGGGGACTTAATTTTTTTTTAAAACTACCAATTCACCCCCCTCTTGGTAGCCTTGGGACATTTACTTAGGCTTAACAACCTAATTACTAGACTCAACATTGTTAAGAGTGATGGTGAAATAGATGAGGATATTATCAGCAGAATTCAAGTTAGATGGTTGAAGTGTAGGAATGTATTGGGCTTATTGTGTAATAAAAAATCCCCCCTCAAACTTAAGAGAAAATTCTATAAGATGATGGTGAGACATGCAATGCTTTATGGTGTGTAATGTTGGCCATTAAATGAGAAGCATAATACTAAGTTAAGTATTGTAGATATGAGGATGCTTAGGTGGAAGAATGGCTTTACCCTTAGAGATATGATAAGAAATGAGCATATATGTGAAAAGGTTGGAGTAGCTTTAGTGGAAGATAATATTAGAGAGAGTTTCCTTAGATGGTTTGGTCACATTAAACGGAGGCTTTCTGATGACCATGTTAGGAAAGTTGAGGTATTAGATTTGACTTATGTTACAAAAGGTAGAGGTAGACCTAAAAAAACTTGGTTAGAAAATATTAGAAATGATCTTTATTTATTAAATTTAAATGAGAATTTGACTTTTAACATGACACATATTGTTGTTGTTGTTTTGTTGTTGTTATTATTGTTATTGTTGTTGTCTACTTCGTTTTTAATGATTAATTGAAAGTTGACTTTCTATGCCTAAATATGTATATTTAAGTTGCATATAGAGTTAGGCATGTGATGAAGAAACAATTAGACATTGATCAGCAATTTGAGGATATTAATATCTTTTTGTTGAATATGAGAGACAAGCATGCAACATTTGAATATGTAGATGTTAGTCATACTTGTACGTAGTCATTATACTGCTTACAATGGATATGTTGTTGATTTCAATGGATTTGTTGCACTATCAATGCAAAGCTTAATGGCTTAAATTTATAGTTATAAATTGAACATACACTTACTATTACTCAAGGAGAATGATTTAAACGTTGATAATATTCTATAACACTTTTATTTTGATATAGATGTAGTCAAATTTGGACATGTTGAAGTAATAGAACTATGTTATAGATGTTGGTTTTGTATTTTGTGGTGTAGCAATAAAAACACAAGCATATGATGATAGAAAGGGTCTTACTACGATGGGTTAATACAAAAATTTGCAGTTGTACATGGAGGACCCATTAAGAGGAGCAATATGAAGACCCTAAACTAGGAAATTACTAGAGTAGCACCAAGAGCATCAAAAACACTAGATGATAGAAAGGGTACAACCACTAATATTCATCCAAATAAATTATAACTGAGCATAATGGATCCGTCACCAAGAGCAAGTTAAAGATCCTAAGCTAAGATTTTTTTTTTCATAATTATGTGAGTGAAAACATCATGTGGTCTTATAATTGTATGATTATGAGGCTTGGTTTTTTTCATTATGGATTTTATATGTTAAATGACTTATAGGGGCACTTAATTAATTTAATTAAATGGCTCATGCATAGATTGAGTGACTGGCCAAGCAAAGAGCTTAGAATGAATGTAGTGGATGATTAAGCATGGAAGAAGGGAGTAGTTATAATGGTTAATATCATGGGCCACCCCCTTTCCATTTTCCTCTTCTTTACAAATTCAAATTTTTCTTAGTGTAACTTATATTTAAATAACATTATTAACCTCATTTATGTATGTTGATTTAATGGCTAATAATCAACAAGTTATCAATCATCCAATCTTCAATGAAACTTAAATCCAGTATTCAATCAAACTACAATCAATTTCAATCATCTAGTTGATATCAATCTATAATCACTTAAGGCTGCAGCCCTGCACTGTAGTTAGGTGCCTCAGTACATTACCAGCTTAGTGTACATGCACTTAATGGCCACTACTTAATTTTCTTTATTTAATCATCAACAATCACTTAATTGATTATCATTGATGTGGATGAATCAAATTCAGTAAATTAAATAAAAAATCTAGTTCAAATCCAAAATTTCAAACCAAAATTCAAAGTTAAAAGCCTATGTCCCATAACCTATTTGAGTGATTTTTCAATCTCCTTAAAACCTCATCAAATGACCTCTGATTCATGATATATCAATTGAATATTGATTATGCATGTCCCTAGGGTCAACCCTTTAAATTTGAGGCCAGTCTAAGACCTCTAACCCCATAAACTTGATTGAAATTCAAAGGCTATAAAATCTTCAAATATTTACAGTCTATGCCTTTAAACCTTCCACATTGTGGATTTCGACCTTGGGATCTTTACCAAATTGACCATATCCATAACTTTTGTTATGTCATGTTGAACATAAAACTGCACTTTAGTGGACTTTAATTGACCTAGAGTTGGCCCATTTGACCAAAATCCCCTTTAAGGGCAAATTTTGAATTTCTTTTAACTAAAATATGGCCAACCAAATCAAGCCATGGAACCTTCCTCAAGGCATCCTAAACACCATTAGGAGTGCATTGAATTCAAGCCTAAGCTTTGTTTGACATTGTTGACTAAAGTCTCCTTAAGGCATTTAAACATGCATTTTAATCCAAATGGTCTTCCAATCATTTGAGGCCACATCCATTAGTCTCTAATCATCAAACCATACTTGTCGGACGTAACCCTTGACCCTAGGTCAACCTATTTGACAAAGTCAACCAAGTTTTACCAAACACATATACACTTCAACCTAGTTCAAATCCTTTGACCTAGGATTTGCTAAGTAAATCCAAACCCTTAGGGTGACACATTAGGTCCCTAAGAGGTTCTACTTGAAGGCCCAACCCTTGGGCCCACTTGGGTGAGCCATATGGCATGACCCGTGTCCAAAGAGAGATCTTCATGAGCCAAATCTTACCCTAAGCCAAATCAAATCAAGCCAATGCTTGTAGTGGGTCCCCGAGGACCCAACACATCAACCCTAGCTAGCCTGCCCTTGGGTTAACTTAAGCTAGGAATTGGGCTAGCCCGAAGTGTCCAAAACTATTAAGTGCTGAGCCAATTACCAACCTAGGCTTCACCAAGCCTGAATTCCCTTTACATTGAGTGGACCTAAGTCCAATGCACTTTCCCTAGTCAGCCCAACCCCTAGTTTGACTTGGGTCAAGATATAAGCTAGCCCAAAGTGGTTAAAACCACTTTGACTTGAGCCAACTTTTAATATAGACCAAACCAGATCCATTGGCTTATCAAATTGAATAGACCTTGACACAGCACACCTCCCATGGTTAGCCGAGCACTTGGCTTGACAAAGGTTGCACCCAAATTGACCCAAACCTTCCAAGTTTGGGTTAACTTGAGCCAATCTACACAATAGGGCTTTACCATGCTAATTGAGCTTACCTTTGGGTTCCCTAGACTATTAGCATCCTTTCCACATAAGCTTGACCCAAGTAGTGGTTAGTTGTCACCAGAGTGAATAGAAATGAGCTCTAGTGATCCCCTTATTCTTGAGCTCTATTGAAGTCTTTTTTGAGGCATGAACTCATCAGCTTTAAGCTCACGAAGATTAGGGCACTTCCCCCTCTAGCTGGTGAGCATCCAGTGACTTGCTTGAGTGATCACAACCATCTAAAGTTGTGATAAAATCTTGAATAAAGAACTCTCGTTGAGATGACCTCATTGGCTTCTAACTTTTCAAAATCCATCTCCAGAGCTCTGATCATTCACTTCCTTCCCCCAACTTCCTAGCCCTCGCAAAGAGATTTCAAGCAAACTCTAATGAACATTCTATGCCCTTCGATCGAACTCATACTTCCAATGCTCCTCTAACCATTACATCTGAATGAGAATCATTCGTCTTCCTCCTCTCAACCTTCCTGATGGAAAAACTCATGGTTAGAGCTTTCCCTTAAGTAAAATCCTTCTCCTAAGCTCCCTAGTTTGGTAGTCTAATCAAGTGTGAGGTAAACATTCAAACTAAAAGTTTTTAGTAGTTGGATTAGAAATGTACATTCCTTTGATGCTCTCTATAAATTTTAACAAAGTTTCACCAATGGGATCTCTCAGATCACCTAGAAGATGTTCACGACTATGGGGGCATGTGGGAGGTTGAAGACACAATCAGAGCCATTTATCTCAATTAATTTCTTCAATTAAATCCCGTGGTCTCGGATTGCTTTAAATTATGTCAGTCTGATTGTAGATTAGACGACTATGATCAATCCCATGTTTATCCAATCAACCGCAATGATTGGTTGTCTAGTCTGGTGGTGCCCACCTGGAAAGCATGTAGTTGACTGGATAATTTCATATTTAAAAATTCAAAAAATATATAGAACTTCAAAAATTTATATCTGCTCACACACTTAACAATATTAAGTGATCTTAGTCTCATTAGAAAGGTCTTCAGGAGACCTATAAAAGCTCTATGGTTTTAAGCCAGATCATGCATGAAACTTAGTCAATTTAAGTAATATCCATAAGGGTATTTTTGTGATTTCTCTTAGGATTCAACACCATGTCTTTGAGACTTTGGGAGATTAATTTTGGGTTGGTATGTCCAAATCCCCCCACCACTATATTTGATGTGTTTAAGGCATATATCAATTATTTAAATTGAAGGGTCACTAATTGACCCTTAAGTTCAAATTAATTTAACCACATATCCAATCAGAATTAGGGTTTGATTGATTATGTTTTATTTATGTTTGAGATAAGTGTTAGTAAGATTATTTGATGTTTCTGTTTGATTGATCTGAATGCTCACAAAATTTTCTACAGATGTTCATGCTCATGCACTACTTAAATAAGGGGGCAAAATTTAAATTTCATTAATGAATTTTCTGCAGGTGCTAAAATTATTAAGCCCCCTTTAAATTAAAAAAAGCATGGCCAAGCATATTTGTGCTCAAATGTGAGCAAATTATGTTATATAATTACTTGGGATATTTTTTTATTATAATTGCCTATAATTACCATATAGGTTGTCTAGAGTCTTTAGAATTTTCAATATATATTTTGAATTTCAAGTGTTGTGAAAGTTAATTTTAAATGGGATATTAATCATCCAATTTAAATTACAAAGAGAAGGGAAACATCCCTTGGGGAGAGTTCTTTTCATTTAAGGATTCAAATTATGATGACCTAAAAATCCAAAGAGGAAAGAAACAACCGTTTGGGGATGAGTTCTTTCCATTTTGATATTTGGACCAGATAAATCCAAGGAGCTCGTAGAAGGGAGGAAGATGAAGAAATGAAGACTTCAAAATATTCCATTTTAAAATTACTTGCATAATTCCTAGGATTATAATCTAGGTTATTGTTAGTGATACACTGCTTCTTTTAATTTATGCATACCCTAGGTTGTAATTAAGTGGTATTTTTTTACATAGACTTTTAAACTTAATTTATTTTGATTATATGATTTGATGCTGGGTTTACTTTTGTGTAGTAGGAGTTTTATAATATTTCTAGGTTTATTACTCTTTTATGACACTTTTGTTTTAACCTAGATTCGATTAGGCTTTTTAAGGACTAAAATTTTCTATTTATAATTAAATAAAAAATTTTAGGCCAGCATAGAAAGATAAAAAATTTTAAGAGGTAAGCTCAAGCTCGTTGAGGGTCTCATGCGTACATTTTGAAATTTCTCTTTCTTGGTAGACATCTTCCTACCTATGGGTTGTGACGGACCACTTGGCCTATTATGGTGTAGTTATATCTAGGAGCTGTTATGCAATCTCTAGGAAAAATGTATTTTCTAAGCTTGTTTTTAAAATTATTACATATCATTTATGCATACAAGGTCAATCAATATGCATTACATTAAATATTAATTAAAGAGATAAAAATTTAATTACATTTAAAGCATAACCATCATATATAAGTAAATGGGCTAATTAAGAAATTCTCTAGACGTCGGCCATAATTTCACAAAACTTAAATAACAGCTCACCCACCTTGTTGAGTTTAGTAAATAGGTTGTTAGACCTAAGTTAATGTCCCAAAGCTACCAAGAGGGGGGGGGGGGGGAATTGGTATTTAAAATTTTTCCCTCTTTTGATAAGTTTAACCGAAATTAAATTTTAATGAATTTTTATAAAAAGTTTTTCAACCACAATTTTAAAATACTAAATTAAATGCGGAAAATAAAAAGGAGTAAAATAAAAGGACACAGGATTTATAGTGGTTCGGTCTAAACCAGACCAACATCCACTCCTCAGAGACACCTTCTGAGTATTGCACTAATACCAATAGTGTCTCTCCTTTTACACCCACAGCAAGGCGGAGAAGCCTTTACAGCCACTCTTTTCACTACTACTCGGTGTGGCAGAAAACGTCGTCCTTTTACACTTTCCCTAGTGTTGGCAGAGAACCTTCATCCTTTTACACTTTCTCGAGTGTTGGCAGAGAACCGTCGCCTTTTTACACTCTTCTAGTGAGGGAAGAAAACCCTTCGTCCTTTCACACTCTCCTAGTGTGGGCAGAGAACCCTTCATCTTTTCACACTCTCCTAGTATGGGAAGAGAACCCTTCGTCTTTTCTCACTCTCCTAGTGTGGGCAGAAAACCCGATCTCCTTGACATATCTTCTCACAAGAAATCTAGAAGGAAGAAAGAAAAGAGTGAAGTAATCCCAAATCACAAGTAGAGATTCTTACCTTTGAACACAAAGTGAAGCCCTCACGCTCTAGTGGTAGGAATCCTCCTTTGAATGCTCTCTCGCACTCTCTCCTTGACTTTTCTTTCAATAGGCACGAAGATCAAATGGTAAAAAGATTGGGTGACAGTATAATTTTAAGTATCTATACGAAAGACAAGAAAAACTGCCCAAAAATTACAAGTTTTCAATTCTGTACGCAGTGGATCATCCCGTACGATCGTGGATCGTCCCGTACGATCGTGGATCATCCTGGTTGATTTTACTTAAAGTGTCGGAAATGATCCTAATGTATATTGGTACGAACTATATTTGTACACGCTCATCATCCCGTATGAACCATATTCGTCCGGTATGAAATGGTTATTATATAGGTCGGTTCCCAAAATTCTACAGGACCTAACCAACTGACGTAAGTTGGTTCAATTCGTCCTGGGACGAACAGATTTCATCCTGGGATGATTTTATATAGAGTGTTTCGTCCAGGGACTAAAATTAATTTCATCCTGTACGATCGCATACAGAGAGCTTCGTCTAGGGACGAAAATTAAATTCATCCTGTACGATCTCATACAGAGAGTTTCATCCTGATACAAACCTTATTTTTCGTCTGGATGAACAGTGCAAGTGAGAATCCCGAGAAGTTCATCCCGGGATGAATATTAAATTCGTCCTGCACGATTAGGACTTAGAAAATTTTCTCCTCGCATGTTCAATCCATTGCTCTTCTGAGGGGTTAATTGACATGATCATCTCGTACGAACCATGTTTGTCCCGTACGATCAGTTCACAAAAATTGTCCCCTAAGAGTGTGTGTTGTGATTTTTCACTCAGTTACAATCACTTCCTTTCATTTAAAAAACTTATGATTTACAAATGAATAGTTTGAAGTCT
>NW_021319922.1:0-3561 GCF_001605985.2 Dendrobium catenatum
CTCGAGTAGAGAGTATCTTGCTCCAGAAGACACTACCTGCCTCCCAACACAAAGTTATCTAAAGTTTCAAATTCCAAAATCCATCCTTTAGAGACTAACACGAATCAATAGGAAGACAATCACGCACTAATCACCATCTTGTTCCAAAAAAGCCTACTAAGGGATTTTTACTATACTAAGCAAGTCACCAAACCAGAAGCCTCCAAACACCCTATGAAAACTTCTAATACAATAAACCATTCATTCAGAAGATACCCATAATCACATGAAAGTCATAAATGAAAGCACATGCTAAATCAGTTCTCACATTTGTATCAAAGTCTTCATAATAAAATCATACACATTTAAAGATGAAAGTCAAAGTCATTTTTTCTCCAAATCAAGCAGTAAACAATCAACTAGAGAAAGAGAAGGGTCAAGATTTAAGATAAGCACAAAAGTATCTCAAAGTCTATCAACTCTTGATAACAAAGCCTATGCTTCCAATGACATTATTTGCATAGATAAGAAATTTATGGTTGTCTTTCACCAAATGCGCCGTATGCCATGAAACAAAATCTAAGAAAACTTGCACATTTGTAATTCGGAGTACAAGCAAGCTCACAACAGTTCATGCATAAAACACCTTTCTAATATGATAAGGTTCACACTCTCACAACAATAATACTTGCCAAAGACTCATATTCGACATTATGCTTGTACCGGTGATGGGAAAGATATAAATATCACAATCACTTGATACTTTCTCTAAACTCTATCAACGAAGCCACTTGATCATAGAAATACATATAGAATTCTCACAACCAATCGTAACTTGAGAGGGCTAAACATGCACTTGATGTATTACCATAAAAGGAACATCAATATACCTCCCATTTCAAATACAAAGCATATATTCGGAACATGTTCACTTCAATAGTCCCCCACCAAGCTCAAAAATTCTTTTCAAAGCTCCAAAGAAAAGGTATCCAACAAAAAGACTTGCAACCTCGTGTCAAACCAGATGAAACTTTCAAATGAATCACAAAACAACTTGGACATTTTCTAATACAAAGCAACTCGTGGCAATCTCACATGAAGCAAATTATAAAATTTTTCCATCTCGAAGCACTTTCCAACATAAAACCGCCTTTGAGATTTCTCCGACTTGAAACGATTCTCAACAATAAAAACACTTTTGGAACTTTTCTAACATGAAACAAGGACCAACTCTTAAAACTCTTCTAATATAAAGCAAAATCATAGAATTTTCCAACATCACCATATTATGCATCGTCAAGGGTCTCAAGAGAACTTCCCAACACGAAAAACCCCTCGCAAAATTTTTCAATATTCACGTTAAGAAGAGAAATAGAGATCTACAAAGAATGGCATTTCAGTTTATAAGAACACATTTCACACCCCTCCTCAACAATATTTCATCAATCATCTGATGTGTGATATCTACAAAAATTATACAAGCTATCATGGGAACCATAACATATACACATGCTTGAGTGAAATCATCCAAATGACTCATACAAGATCCTTCATGATCCGTACAATAATTCGCTCAAGGATACCTAACAAAGCTTGCTACTAATAATAATAGCAAGAGCTTTCTCAAATCTCTTAACAAAGTGATTCAAAGTATATAATTGTTCATTTGTAAAACATGGACTAATTTTATTTCAAAACTGATATAAGTTAAAGAAAGGCTTGTAGTCATCATTCATTACCATTCATTATACAAACTAATATGAAAGGAATATGGAAGAAATGAGATATGATTATGCTTGCTCACTATCTTTGCTTGGTTAAGCTGTATAACATTTCTTAATGAACATTAGGACAAACACATCGTATGCATTTAGTAGGGGATATCATGACCCTCTTCGGTCTACACAACTACACATCTGATAATACAAATCATCAACGAATACGTCATTCTATAGATTTCCCATTTAAGAAACTCCGTTTCAAACAACAGTGACTTTGCTACAAAACCCATACATGCTTCACAAAACTTATCTAGCTAAATCATCAAGGGAAAATATTCATGAGTAGGAAAAATATCTAATCCAAGCAAGAACAGAAATGTAATTACAGCAAGAAATTAATAACTTTATGAATGATCTCACTTAGTAGACTAATCACTTAACAATGACATCCACAATGGCAAGAAGAAGAAGAAGAAGTAGAGGAAGAGGAAGAAGAAGGGAGAAGAAGGATGTGAAGAAGGTATACCAGCTGTTTTGAAAGGGATCGGTCGGCTAGAACAGGGGAGACGAAGCCGAGTCGTCGGGTTCGGTCTGGAGCTGTGCGACCGTCGGGGTTCCCGAAATCGGGAGGAAACAAGGAGTCTTCGGACTCCTTTGGCTTCTGCGAACCAGAGAGAGGGCTGTCGGGTTCGGATATGGAGGCGAAGTCGGGTTCGGTCTAGAAGATGGAGAAGGCTTCGGCTTTGGTTGCTGTCCACACAAGCAAGGAAGGTGGAAGGAGGAGAAGCTGAGTGGGGCTCTTGTCTGAGCCGTGCGAACCAAGGGGAGCGGATCCAGCTAAGGCTCCCGAACATAGAGGGCGATGGAGGGGTCTCGGGTCCCCAGGGTCGGACGAACGAGAGAGGGGCTTCCGCCTCTTGGTCTCTGCGAACCGAGAGAAGCCAAGAGAGGGAGCCGGAGACAGGGCAGGACGGCGTCGGGCTCGGTTCCGAAGGCTGGACGGCGTCGAGGGGCTTCGGTTTTGCTCCTCACGGCAGAGAGAGGAGGGGGAAGCCAGTTTCGGTTTCCCTGGAACCGTGCGGCACACCGAAAATCAGAGAGAGGGAGCGGGTCGAGATCAGGTGAGTGGAAGAGCAGGAGAGCTGCCGCCTCCTCTTGTCTGTTCCGAGCCGAGAGTCCCAGAGAGCGGGATGGAGGCTTTAGCCTCAATTAGGGCGCCAAGGGAGAGAGGGCAGATCGGAGCCGTCCGATTAAATTCCTTGATCCAACGGTGGGATTCAAACCGGCTTGAACACTTAATCAATTCTTGATTAGGATTTAGTTAAACCCACGGGGCTGAAATCAAGTTCAAATTGAAAAGGGTTTGGTTCGATCCGAACCAACTCGAACTCGCCTAGACTCGACCAAAATTAATTTAATAAAATAAGATAGAATAAATGGAACTCAAATTAATGTTAATTCGAATCGAATCGGACTCGACGAGGCCCGATCAACACAACTAAACACAGTCGATGGAGAATCAGGACAAAAACAAGGTCAACACTGGTGTCTCTTCGAAGTCGAACAGAATTTTGACGTTGTGAGAATTTTTTTTTTTTACTTTTAATTTAAAAAAAATGCTTTTAGTATTTTTTTTAAATAAATAAATTCTCACGCGATTCACTTTATTTATATTTTAAATATTTTCTTTCAATCAAATCCATATAGTCGGATATTATACCACCCCGAGGGGTAGACTAATATTCTTCTATTGATCTGAAAGAAAGAAGAATATAATTCATTCTTCTAATCATGTGCAGCATAGGGAATATACAAATCATCCTAAAGGATGATAAGTATATTATCCTATCGACCCAATTAG
>NW_021319922.1:10382-13931 GCF_001605985.2 Dendrobium catenatum
ACATAAATGGATCTTTAAAATAACCTTATTAATTACAAATTATTATTCTCCGTCCTAAAGGCCAAAAAATTTATGTAAAGCCTAGCTTTGATAATATGGACTAAGAAACAAAATATTTATAAATATTTTAAAATGAAAATAATAAAATATTGAATTAAATGATGCTGGCAAATATCTATTTTGAATTGTTAGGCAATTCTTTTGTTTGGAATGTTTGTTTTCGTCTTTATTCTCTTTTAATCCTTAATTAATATTTTTTACATTGTTATCCCCTTAGGGCAATATGATTTTCAAATAAACATGCATATTTAACAATGAAAAAAATTGAGTAAGCATACTTAGATTAAAATTTGATTATAATAAATTAAAAAAATTAATTTATTTTAAGATAAGTGTAAAATGATATTTAAAGAAAATTTACATTAACATGTATCAAGTATAATTCGCAAGCTAAGGCTAACTGTTTAGGTGATTGCTCTGGTTTGGAAATTAGGAACCAAACAAACTGGTTGGCTGGTGATTCCGACTCGGAATCTACTGATGATGAAGTGTATTCGGATCCGGACAACGACTTTTCTGTGGTTAGTGTTGACCTCGTTTTTGTCTTGATTTATCCTCGAATATGTTTGAGCGAGTTGATCGGATCTCGTCGAGCTTGATTTAATTCGAATCGACACTGATTTGAGTTTGATTTGTTTTATCTTATTTTTATTGAATTATTTTTGGTTGAGTCGAGGCGAGCTCGAGTTGACCCGAATCGAACCGGACTTGACTCAATTTTGCACCTGATTTCAGTCCCTTGAGTCCAGCTAAGTCTTAATTAAAATTTGATTGAATTTTCAAACCGGTTTGAATCCCACCGTTGATCGCCCCGATCTCCCTGCTCCCCTTCTAATGCCTTAACTAAGGCTGAAGCTCGGGGATTCATGCCCGATGGGGGATCACTCACGCCGCACTCCCTCTCTCCCTCTTTCTCCGGATTTCGCCCTCCCCCTCTCGCTCTCTCTCTCTCCCGGATCGAAACTAGAGGCCCCGAGCCCCTTTCCCATTCCTTCGTTCGCGAACTCCAGGGGAGACCGAAGAAATCTCCCCTCTCTCTCCATCTCTCCCGTTCGCTGAAGCCTCGACGGACAAAGGCAAAAGCCCGACTCCCTCCGTTCGCCCCTCTCTCGTGTGGCTGACCCGAGCGGAGCCCCTCTAACCCGATGAGCTCCCGATGTCGCGCGTCTGGATCGAGCCCGTCGCCTCCCTGATTCCTCCATTTGCACGACTCAGCCGCTGCCACTCCTCCCTTGGCCGAACCTGACGCTGCCCTAGCCAAGGCGGTGGCCTTGCTCCCGTCCGACCTCCAGATGTGCGAAATCCTCAGGACCGACTCCCTTTCTCTCGCTGCTTCGCGAATCCCAGACGAACCCGAACTCCCTGTTTCGCCTCTTCCATCTGGCCGAGCCAAGGCAGCACAAGCTTGTGCACGGTTTGCTCTAGTTAGGCTTCCACTTCTTTCTTTACAGCAGGTATATCCCCTTCTCTTCTTTCTTCCCCTTTTCTTCTTATTTTCACCCATTTATTCCAGCCGCAATATTACAGTTAAACAAAGCCTATACTCGTATGTTTAGACTCACAAGCGAATTCCTTGTATGCATTGGCCCTTTCATGCCTTACACCTGCATGACAAGAGATCTCTATATGGTGGAGCTCTTGAGAATTCCTATCATGAGCATCGTGTATGTTAATGTTACCTGCATCTATTTTGGAGAATTATACTTAATGATGAAAAGCCCTTTTAGTTGAGTTTGGGCTTTTCTTTGTTCAATTGAGTTCCATGTGGGAAGTCACGTTTATGGTGGAGATTGAAAAATTATATGATTTTGCTTTGTATTAGAAGAGCTTGAAGAGTTAGTCCGTATTTCATTTTGGGAAAGTTCCAAAAGCATTTCTATTATCGAGAATCGTTTCAAATTGGAGAAATCTCAAAGGCGGTTTTATGTTGGAAAGTGCTTCGAGATGGAAAAGTTTTATAATTTGCTTCATGTGAGATTGCCACGAGTTGTTTCATATTAGAAAATGTCCAAGTTGTTTTGTGATTCATTTGAAAGTTTCATCTGGTTTGACACAAGGTTGCAAGTCTTTTTGTTGGATACTTTTTCTTTGGAGCTTTGAAAAGAATTTTTGAGCTTGGTGGGGGACTATCGAAGTGAACATGTTCCGAATATATGTTTTTGTATTTGAAATGGGAGGTATATTGAGGTTCCTTTTATGGTAATACATCAAGTGCATGTTTAGCCCTCTCAAGTTACGATTTGTTGTGAGAATTCTATATGTATTTCTATGATCAAGTGGCTTCGTTGATAGAGTTTAGAGAAAGTATCAAGTGATTGTGATATTTATATCTTTCCCACCATCGGTGTAGACCTAATGTTGGTATAAGTCCTTGGCGAGAATCATTGTAGTGGCTGAGATATTTGGGGTTTAAAGCATTTGGTGGTTTCTTAGATCGTTTTCAAATCACTACAGTGTATATGGAGCTCATGCGTTTTATTACATTGGATCCAATTTTAAATTCAACTATGATAAACATCACATACATTAGTTTCATCGATTTCTTGATAAATCCTGTTGGAAATCTTCTTCAGTCAAACATTATATGAGGCTTTATATTTGAAACAAGCAAAGTTGTTCTTAGCCATTATTCCTTATTGCCTAATTCTGCTTTATTTGTTTGATTAACAAATGAGTGGTGATTTGTATCTTTGGTAATAAACAAATAGCATGATTTGTATCACATAGCCTCAAGTTATAGGTGTGAATCATGATGGATTATGAAAGTACCATGCCATTCTTCATTGAAAACATATATATAAAGTGTTCGAGGTAATTCTCAATTAGGAGAAGATGTATACTTAGACAATATGGTGATGTTGATTTCTTGATTTGATATGTATTCTTATTTCTGGAACAACAATTTGGTTAAAGTCTTATTGCTGAAGTCCAAAAGCAATGAAGGGCAATATTCATTGATTAGTCTGTCGTATGTCTTGAGGCTTACAGACGATGTGATAGTAGTGCCCAATGATATTTAATTTGTCATCTTGCTTAACTTTTACAAACTAATCATGTCCACTTTTTTTAAAAAATTTGGAAGATAAAAAAAAAAGAAGCAACCCATTCATCTAAAACAGTGAATTGTATTAGTTTATTTCCCTATGGCTGTTAGAACATCACTCTCCAAGTCTAATGCTTTGAAGCGGCATACATTCAAACTCATTATTTCTATGCAATTGCGTTGTTCATTAATTGTTTTGCTTTTACTGGGATAATATTCTGATGATATACTCATCCACTTGAACCTTCATTACTAAATTTCACATGAAAAGTTTTAGTTGGTTTTGTATACAATTGATGCCTAGCACCCACATAAAAAAGAAAGAGAAAACCCTTCTTGAATTCAGTTAGAGGAGGCTATTTTAAAGACACACTTGGCTTCAAAGAAGTGTGTCTAAAACAACAATGCATATATTCCTTTTCTTCCTGATTTTTATTCTTTTCTTT
>NW_021319922.1:17045-24585 GCF_001605985.2 Dendrobium catenatum
CACACGAGCGGAATCCTTTCGGAGACCCACAACTGGTCCTAGAGCTTGAAGTTCCTTGAATAATTTATGTTTAGATCCGGAAGATCCAAGCTCCTTAATATAACCCTTCTTATTCTTCACTAAGACAGTTTTTTTTAAATTTTAAACTGATTGTTGAAGAAGGATAAATGGTTTCATAATAACCATCTCTAGTTCCATTATTATAACCATCTATCTCAAAAGTCCTTACTGTCTTTTTTGGAGTCAATATAGAGATCTCCTCCTTATGAAATTCTGACTCAGTCATGCCAACTTTTGATATCTCGCCAGCTATTGAGTTCGGTACAGCAATTTGTTCAGGTAACAACTTAGTTTCCAAAATCTTAGTTCCCTTATCTGCCTCCAGAATATGTGGTATTTCAAAAATTGAATTTTAAACTTCTGAAATTCCAGCATTTTTTTGTTGATCCACGGGAACAGCTTCATTGTCTATTGGAACTTTCACCAAAACGGATTCAGCAAAATCCGTTCCAACTTCAGCAATAAACGCCTGAAATTGATTGATTTCAAAATTTGAATTATTATCTTCAAACGGCTCTATAACCAAATTTGAACTATGGCTAACAGTAACTTCATCTCCTTCCTTGATTTCAGCATCTTCTACAATTTGGCAATTGGTATCTGCAAGATTCAATGGATCAGCCACTAAATTGTTGACATTAGAATTACGATCTACAAATGGATCAACATTTTTTGCTTCTTTCAAAGGCTCGGACACCAATTCTTGAGCATTAGCATTCCGATCTACCAATGATTTTCAATTTTCTTTAACAGAAAAAGCCTTGGATACTTTTTCACATAATTTTTTTTTTTGAATTTTACATGCATCCAAGGTCCATAATGATTATCAATATGGATTGAGCTGGAAGAGATATCTTTAATATTAGGAAAATTGGAATCAAAATGTCCTATTCTCCCACACTTGAAACAAATTGAAGATAGATTTTCGTATTCAAATTTTTGATAAAATCAACCATGCAAACCTTCAACCCAAATACAAGAAGGGAGTTTAGAATTAAAATTCACCCGAATGCATGCTCTTGTAAATTCTCTTCTCCCCCATATAAACATATTACCATCCAACAATAGAGGTGTCCCAATTCTAGAAACAATTCTTGTGATATTAACAAATGTAGATGTTGTTAAGGAATAGAATTTGTAAAAATTTTGCACAATATTAAAATCCTATTAATTTTTTAAACTCAAAGTTTAAATCAAATAAAAATTAATAAAAGAAAAGTTGATCAGGTTCAATATTCATCTTAGAAAGAAAAAAATTTCAAATAGAACAATTTTTGTAAAAAAAATAATTGAGAAGAAATCATAAAATTTCAAATTCAATGGTTGAAATTATTGTTTAATGCATGGTTTTTTTTTAAAGAATTAGAGATATAGAGAAAAGAACCAAATGTAGGGTGGGCTCATTTTATGCTTCTTATCACTCTTGAATTGAGATGTTGTCTCAGTTGCATATTTTTATATTTTGAACTTTTATTTGGCGAACATTGCGGAACTTTTCTAGTTGGGCTTATTTTGTGCCTTTTATCAAATTTGGCACTCTTGATGCATCTTTTGGTATTTTTTTCTTTCCACGCATTAAATATGCAAATCTTAGTTTGTGCTATTATCTTCTAAATAAAAGAAAAAAAAATCTTATATAAAGAAGATTAAACCACAAAACAAAATCCAACGGGTGGCAATAAAAACAACACTTTGAATAAGATATAAACCGGAAGAAGGTCACACTTTTTTTTTGCAATAATTTTAATTATAAAATAAACTCCTATGTGAACAAGAAGCTGATCTCCTTATCTAAATCTAATTTGAATTTGATTTAATGTGTGAGAAAAAAAATTAAGGAAAAAATATTAGAATGCAAAAATTTTCTTAAATTTTATTTTTTAAAACAATATTTGGGATTAGTCAATAACAACTTACAAATTTTAAGAAGAATTTTTATTTTTTTATTTATTTTTAAATAGAATATATCAAGTTTGATTAAATAAGATGCGATAATTTTAACACAAAGCATTTAAATTAAACTTCATAAATGAACACAATACAATCAATCTAGAAGATAAATATAAAATACACCAATCACACTAATATCCAGGGTGATCTTCATCTGGAGGAGGCTGCGAAGGAGTAAACTGAGTAAATTAGCTATTGATAGTAACTACTTGAGTGTTAATTAAATCAACTTATCCTGTCTTCCAACCTATATCTTCATTATACCTAAAGTCCTGCTGGTCCATGCGAGTCCCAATATGATCAAAATGCTGATCAAAATGAGGCTTAAGTATATCAAATCTCTAAAACATTTCTTGATAGAAATAATGATCTCGTCCAGGAGCAAGAGTAGGCGCAGGTGCTTGAGCAGGGCCTCTTCTTCTCCCATTTCATCTCATTTATTCCCTTGATCCCAATGAAAAAGAATACGAAATGAAGCATCAGTGAAGTAGATAGGTAGTTTATTGGGGTGATCGAGATGAATAAGTATGTACTTCTTATCCAAAATATATGTAATCAGGTGTCCTAACACCACAATCTTCTTTATTTTAGTGGCAGGAAGTCTAATTTTAGTCAAATTATTGATGTAGTCCATGATCAACTGGGCTTCATCAATATGAGTGTTCGTCATTATAAGTATATAATAATAAAAAGCAAAGGGGTAATATTGATTCGATCACCAGCTTTAGGAATGATAGAAATTCTTAAAACATACTGGATTATCCTGGAATTTTGATTATGTGTTTGAACAAGAGGTAAATGTGAGATCGAAGATATACCCCTAAAAGTTTGATTGACTTCTAACCAATCAAAATCACTTCTAAAAATCATGGAGTGTGCCCTCACTCCATCAATTCTAAGGTGTAGAAAAGTTTCTAAATCTTCCTTAGTTATCTCGACTCTTTGATGGAAGACATAGGATGATATTATAGTATTATTTTCTCTCATTCTTATATTGGCAAGAAACTAATAGAAGGTTGGAATGTATTAACCAGAGTGAGAATGAAGGAAAAATGGGTAGAATCAAAGAGGGGCATGATTGAGAAGTTAATGTCTTCTTGAAAAAGAAGACGAGAAGGGGTAATTTTGGCTTGAACAAACTTGTCATAGGCTTGTTCATTTTATCTCGTAAGAAAACTATCATCTTGTTTGGTACGAGGTGAACTCCCCTTGGTTTGATGAACTCTCTTACTTCCACTAGCCATTTGAAAAGACTTGGACACACGAATTCAAAATGAAAGGATTGTGAAGAAATTCAAAGAAGGGCTTCCAATTTAAAGAAAATGAACTATTTTGTACAGTACAACAATTGGGTCGTACGTACAATTGGGAAGTTCTTATGGTACAAATTAAAGTTTATACCAATGATAAAAAACTGTCAAGAGTAGTTATTATAGCGGAATGAGTTTTTCTGAAGTTATCTTTTCAAGATTCATTTCATATGATCTTTAACCAACTGATCATACGGATGAACATGTATTCATCTAGTACAATCAGTTAATAAATATCTTACCTACCGGTTGAGTTCGTTAGCATGTAGTTCAATAATTGGATCATACAGATGAACCTGTGTTTGTACAGATGATATTTAACAAAATAATTTACCTCGGAAAGCTCTTCATAGTCATGCATATGAATTATTGATGGTTCATACAGATAAACAAGTGTTCATACTATACGATCACTATAAAAAATCAAATATTTTATTTGTTTAGCTTAGAGAAGTGATCATTTAAAATATGGATAATTTGTACAGTACAATTATAGTTCATATAATACAAACTGAAAAGATTTTTTTTTATTTTAACATGATTACCAAGATATTTTTTCAAGTATTAAAAAGTAAGATCTACACCACACAATAAAAAAATAATAGATAGAGAAAAGTCAATGAAAAACAAATCACAATAAAAAACAAAATAAAATCATAAACACACAGGAAATACACCACAAACACAATTTTCAAAATTACAATTCTCAGGCATTAATATTAATAACACCCAATCTTATTCTTAAGGTGTTGAAAGTTTCTAAAACTCGAGGTTTTGTGAAAAGGTCTGCAAGTTGATTTTCTATTGCTACATGATGTAGTTTAATTTCTCCTTTCATGACATGATCCCTAAAAAAATGATGCTTTATGTCTATATACCTAGTTCTGAAGTGTTGAATTAGATTATTTGAAATGTAAAATGGCACTTGTATTATCATAGAAAATTAGAATAGTATCATTTGAAAATTTTAAATCAATGAGTTGTTGTTTTAACCATAGAACCTGTGCCATACAACTTCTTAAGGCTATATATTATGTTTCAGCTATAGAAAGAGCTATTGAATTTCATTTTTTGTTGGACCAAGAAACTAAAGAGTTTCTAATGCATTGATAAGTTCTAGAAGTACCTTTTTGATCAACGTGACATCCTGCAAAACCTGAATCACAATATGCAATGATTTTTAAAGAAGTGTTATTCTTAGGTTATTAAATCCCTAAGTTTTGAATTTCCAAAATATATCTCAAAATTATTTTAACAACAATCAAATAGGATTCTTTTGGATCAACTTAAAAGCTACCATATATATAAACACTAAACATAATATCAGGTCTGCTAGCAGTTAAATAAAGTAATGATCTAATTATCCCTCTAAATTTCTTTTGATCAACAGATTTAGCTTTAGAATACTTATCTAATTGAGCCGAGGAACTCATTGGTGTACTGATTGGTTTAGAATTATCTATTTTGTATTTCTTAAAGATGTCTTTAATATATTTTGATTGACTAAAAACGTGTCATCCTCTTCCTATTTTATGCTAAAACCAAGAAAGTAACTTAAATCTCTAATCAAACTCATTTCAAATTCTTTATTCATTATTTTTGAAAAATCATCATAAAGATTTTTATTAGTGAATCCAAACAATATATCATCAACATATATTAAACAATGAGTATGTCATCTCCTACTCTTTTAAATAAGAGAGTGGTTTCCACACTCCTTTTAAAAAAGGATCATTTCGGTAGGAAAATACTTAGCCTTTCATGCCAAGCCCTAGATGCCTGTTTTAATTTATATAATGTCTTTTTCAATTTTGAACACATGATTAAGAAATTATGAATTTTCATAACCTAGTGGTTGCTCAATATAAATATCTTTTTTTGTCACCCCATTAAGAAATGCACTCTTAACATTCATTTGAAATAGTTTACATCCTTGTAAATAGGCCAAGACTTAAAGTACCTTAATTGCACCCCTTAGCTACAGAGGTAAACATCTCTTCAAAATCAATTCCTTCTTTTTTATTGTACCCCTTAGCTTCCAATTTTGCCTTATTTCAAACCAATGCACCAAAATCATTCATCTTATTTTTGAAAACCCATTTAGTTTCAATAACACTTTGATTTTTAGATCTTTCTACCATATCCTAAACAACATTTCTAACAAATTGATTCAACTCTTTCTATATTGGTAGAATCCAAAATTCATCAAAAAGTGTTTGATTTACATTAGTGGGTTCAATCATTGAAATAAATGCTGAGTAGCTCACTTCTTTATTAAGTCCATGACTAGTTCTAACTCCTTCACTTTGGTCTCCTAAAATTAGTTATTTAGGATTTTTTTTAGAATATTTCCATTCTCTAGGCATTGTATTTTTTGTTCCAACATTTTCTTGAAGATTTGCATTTCGATTCCTTTGGAAGTCTCTTCAACATGCTCTTCTTCCAACTTAGACTCTCCAAAAACATCTGATTCATAAAAAACTACATTTGTGGCATCCTCTACTACCAATGAACTTTTTTTAAAACTCTATAGAATTTTCCAACACTCGAATATCCTAGAAAAATTCCCTCATCAAATTTATGATCCAAATTTTCTAATAGAATTTTACCATTGTTATAAATGAATACTTTACATCCAAAGATATGTAGATGTGAGAGGTTGGGTTTCCTACCCTTAAGAAGCTCATAGGGTGTCTTATTCAATTTAGATTTGATGTTTTCCCTATTCAGAATATAATTAGTTATATTAACTACTTCAGTCCAAAATTATTTAGGAAGTGAATATTCAGCCAATATGGCTATAACAACTATTGAAGTTCTATTCTTTCTTTCAACAATCCCATTATATTGAGGTGTCTTAAGTGCTAAAAAATTATAATATATTCCTTGCTCTTTACAAAAGACTTCAAAATTTTAATTTTTAAATTCTCCACCATGATCACTATAAATTATAAGAATTTCACAACCTAGCTTCCTCTGAATCCAAGTAGAAACTTTTTTGAACTCATCAAATGATTCACTTTTATGTGATAAGAATCTAATTCAAGTGAATTTGGAAAAATCATCAACAATTACATTTTCAAAAAAATTTCCTTCTAGATTTATAGTGCTAATAGGTTCAAATAGGTCCATGTGAAGGACTTGTAAGGAATTGCTAGTACTAAGATCTTTGATTGAATGAAAGGAGGACTTAACTTGTTTTCCTAATTAACATGCATCAAAAGATGATCCTTAGTGAATTTTAATTTGGGTATGCCTTTTACCAATTCTTTATGAGTACTCTTCCTAAAATTTTTCATGCTTGTATGACAAAGTCTTCTATGTCATAACTAAGATTCATTAGTAATGATTTTTAAACAAAAAGTATTATAAGATTTAGCTCTATTTAAATTAAGCTTGTAAACATTATTTACTCTATTTCCATGTAACACATCAACTCCATTTTGGCTTATTATGCATCTTGTAGGCAAACATTTTATATAAAAACCCTTATCAAAAAGCTGACTAATACTTAAAAAATTATATTTCAAGCCTTCTACTAATAAGACATTCTCAATAAGAAAATTCTTTGTATTACCAATCATGCATGATCCTACCTCTTTCCTAGTGGTATTATGTCCAAATATTACCTTGTCTCCAACAATTTAAATTGATTTACATCTCTAGTCATATATTTTGAACATCCATTGTCCATGTACCAAATGCTCTCACAAAGGCTTGAATGAGAGCATCTCCACAAAATTATCAAAAGTTAGTCTTAGGAACCAAAATAAATTTGAGTTCACTTCTTGACATTGATGATCTAGATCCATGTTTGATATGCTGTGGTTTATGCACCTTAGGTCTCCACACTAAATGTATTTTATTATGAATAGTACAAGTGTGAGAAATATGCCTCATAATTTCACTTGAAAAATATTTAACACCAGGAGAATGATTTATAAATTTATATGAGTTATAATATTATTTCCTATGTTTTGTACTTGTAAGCTTTTAATTAGAATTGTAAAATTATTCAATTGTGGGTGGAATTTCATTTCTCAAAAGCTTTCAACTTTTCTTATCTGCCATTATGCACAAATTAGTAACCTCCTCTTCTGCCTATATTTTTGAAGAATCTAAAGATGAGTCAACTTAGAAAGCTCTTTGCATCCTTCTCTTTCCCTTTTTAATGTTTATTTTCTCCTCAACTTTATCCTTGAGTACTGTAGGAGACACGC
>NW_021319922.1:29455-31234 GCF_001605985.2 Dendrobium catenatum
TTGTAGAACTTTACACAGAGGCTAAATTTAATGTGATTGATTCATACACCTCATTTAAGCCGCTTCTGGTTCACCCCTAGCTGCATGAATATGGCATTATCCTGTCAACTCTACACCATTATATGAGTACCTCAGATATCGGGAGGAGTTCACAGTTTTAGGCAACATTCAGCCCTTTACAGTTCACAAGGTCAAAATATATGAGGATATGTATTTCATCCCCTAAGAGTCAAAAACATCAATATCGTTTGAAGTTAAAGCATCTAATTCAAAGGCTATAAAGTGGCTCAAACATGAATGTGAGAAGAAGAAAGATGGGAGAAAGAAGACAACACCGACTCTTCCCAAAGCAGTTACCATCTCCAAGCTAAAAAGAGTTTTGCCTCACCTAGGGAGTGACACTGAAGAAGGTGATGTCATCTCTATAAAATTCAAGAAGACATGTCAGTCTATTTCTGTAAGAATTGGAGCTAAATTTTCCTTATAAATATTTTTTTATAGAACATCACTAAATGAACCAAAATAAGTCATATTATAGAACATAAATAAAGAATTTTAACTACACAGATGAGTTCAAGGACGATGAAGAGAGGTAGAGGCATATAAAATTTATGAGAAATTTAGGTTTTGTTTGTGATGACTTTATTACTATTTTTTAAAGTAATTTTTTAGTATAAATATTAAAATTTTTGTACTAAAAAATTATTTTAAGAAGTAATAAAAAAGCCATCCCAAACAAAACCTTAATCCCAACTCTTTAGTCCTTCTAAATCACATCAAGAAAAACAAGATTATTTATTACATAAACACTAAGAAGAAAGACGTGATTCACTCCACGCCATGCAAATCGGATAAGGCATTGTCTTCCTTTTTCTTATGTTTTTTTTTTTTTATATCATTATTTTTCAATTTACATTCTCTGCAAGAAGAAGAGCGAGCCGGATCCTCCACCGAGATTCCTAATTTGGAGTCTTCTGAGGCTGATCGGCAGATTCAGCATTGGATAGATTAGGATTTTGTGGCGATAACCAGTTCTCCCATTCATGGCGTTTTCTAATTTTATCACCCTGCATGGAAAGATGCAAAACTTAGGGCATCTCCAACCGAAAATCTCATTTTTCACTCCAAAATGTCGTGAAACTAAAAAATGTCGTGATTCATCTCCAATCAAACTCCATTTTGCCCCGTAACGTTTGTTCTCTTCTTTCGCGCATTTCGTCGGCAAGTTCGGTAGAGACGAAAAAATCACACAGATGAACAGTGCAACCCAATATTGGCGTTGCACTGTTCATCCGCGATCAAATGGCGTAAGAATTTTCACTCGGTTGGTGCGACGGAAGAACGGCAAACAAACTGTTTTCTGTTCCGTTGGAGATGCTCTATACGGCAATAAATTTTTTTCCCCATTTTTGTGTATTTAATTACCATAAAAATAATGTTGAAAATAAAAAAGTTCGGTGACAGAATTTTTATTTACTTGCACTTCCACATCGTCCGAGGATCTTAAGCTATCTGATATGAATTGTTCATTGCTGGTCAACGGAGTGATCTAAAACATATCAACAAAAAATTTCAAGCCTGAATAAAGAAAAATTAATAAAATGCAAGTGGCAAAAAAAAAAAAATAATATTTACCTGATCTAGCATAAAATTTAACGATCTTAAATAATTATATAAGAGCTGTGCTTCCTTCATTAAAGCCTCAACCTGCAAAATAGGAAATTCAATTACAAATACAACATTGCATGAAATAATAAAGTTTAAGATAATTTACTCACT
>NW_021319922.1:37973-67623 GCF_001605985.2 Dendrobium catenatum
ATGTCAAAATTCAATTAAAGCCTCTTTGGATAGTTTTAACCTAAATTTTACAAGAGTTCAAGTATAATTATTTAGTAGTGCTGTTAGATATTAAGCCTTATATATCTGAAAAATTATCTATTATAGCAATATTGGTAATTTCATATATGATTGATTTGGTATTCAAACTCACTTGATTGAATCTGATATACTATAAATCATAATTATTGGAGTATTTTTGTATCCTGTATATCAACATATGTATATCACACTTTATTTGCGTCAATCTTTGATTTTTATTTGAGTAACAGGTTCCATATACATTTATCAAATTTATAGAGTAAGTCCATCTCAGACTTCTCCGTATTAGGAGGGAATTACGAGAAAAACTGGAGTCTTATATCCATCAGTACCTAACGCGCAATAAAGCGTGTTGGTAGAGTATATATATGTCCTTTGCGAGAAACAATACTATATGTGTAGCGAGCTCCAATATGTATATATGTGTTATAGTTAGATTTGTATTATTCCTCCACTATGTGTGTGCGGTATATAGATAATATGTGTGTGTGTATATATATATAAATAGTGCTTTGATTAGGGGGTCCTTGGGGACGGTAATACTGTATTAATAATAAGTGAGACCAATGTTTTAACTTTCTCACTACCGTTGTGGAGGGTATAAGTGACCTACCTGAGTCATCGCGTTAAGGTGCTAATATGTATATTATATATAAAATATTGTATATATTATATAATATAGCACCGGGGTCTTCCCACCAATAGGCGTCATATTAATAGCGTGTATATTAATGGTAGTTTATGTGGTATTATTTACGTGTGGTGTGCGCCACGAATAACTAACAAAAGTAGTAGTTTTAGGCGATTGCTCGCTATATTCGTTCGTAAACTTGCAAATCGTGGGTGGTCACTCATATCTGCATAGTACCAATAAAGGCTATACATTAAGTGGTGTGGTTTTATTATTATTATCCTAGGCGCTGCAATTTATCATACTAACGTAGTCTCATTAGCGAAGATCTGAGTTAGAAGTTCAGTACTATTGTGGCGTATGCCGTATTTGTAGATGGTTGGGCGTTTAAAAATGCAACAATTTTGCTTTTACCTACCCCCTCAAGGGTACTTATGAGTGACTGTTACTGCTACGCATGATATGGTGGCTATTGCTATATGCCGGTATAGTCTATCTCATTCTACCACAGCCATTTACTAGGCGTGTTATAGGTTATTTATATAGTATGATTTTTCCGGTGCGTTATAACATCGACTATATAGTGTATATAGTATAGAGTTTCGGCGATTCATTACTATATGTATCATATATAATATATATATAGTGAGTATCGTCGTAGGTCAGACGACAAAGGGTCCCTCTACTAACCTATAAACGGAATAAAGGCGTTTGTAAGTATAGCGTGTTCGGCTAGATTATATATATCCGCATCATACGTAATAAAGGACAAAATTATTACTGAAAGTTTCATGAGATTTCGTACCTTCGCGTCTTTGTGACGAGAGTAGATACGAGATCGAGGGAATGAATGAGAGTAGCATTTTTTATTGCAATTAATGATATAATTAATACATTTAATATATCTATCCTATTAAATTATATTTTAATTTACAAATTAATGTTATTATTATAATATTATATTAAGTAATATATAATCATATAAAATTAATAATTCATACCTATTACTAAATATTCTTAGTAGAATACACTATTATTTGTAAATTAGCTTATAGGCCATAATTATAATTAATAAATAAGCTATTGATTGAGTATAACTTAGTAGATAGTTAAACATAATAAAATATTAATTTTTAATAATAAAATTTTAATTTATAATTATTAAATATTAATTATTAATTAATTATATGAGAAAATATTATTAGATTATTAGTAATATATTCAATTTATATAGAATATAATATACAGATATAATAAATAAAAACTAAAGTCTTCCTCTAACATATTACGCTGAGATTAGTGACGTGAGTCATAACAATCATTTTGGGCCGATATGAAGAGCGTGACAAAAGATCGGAAGCACAAGTTAAGTATATGAATCAATATCGCAAAACTGTCGTTCGATTACCTATTTTGACTGTACCCGTCAAAATGTATGACTGCGATAGCGGACTTACATGGTCGACAAAGAGTAAGTACAACAGGAAAAGGGGCGGCGCGGAGCGTGGAGTCAAGGTATCCTATTCTTCTGCGAGATATCGTAGCAACTACCACTCCGGTAGCACTTTTTTCTATGCTAGAGTTGTGTATAAAATTATCTTTTAGGCCATATTCCACAAGAAAAGTGAAATGATGGTCAATATCTTTTCATTATTTGAGTCAAATAATTTTTTTTTAATTTTTCATTAAAAAAGAGCAAAATATGCCAGGAGCTCGGTCATAATATCGATTCCGGTTTGCCTTTCATGACAAGCAGTCAATCTAAACTCGATTTTGTCTTTCCACGAATCCGACAAACAGAGGGAGGAATCGTCGACATAAGTTTTTGAGCACAATGAAGCGAGCAGGCAGAGCATACAAGATTATGAGAAATTTGTCCCACTCTTTTTGTCCCCTCAGGGGTGGGGTTCGGGCGTGATCGCCAGAACAGAGGAGGTCTACACATCAAGACGGAGCCGAGAGCGAGATATTATACTGGATGCTGGTAGAGCATAACGGAACGAGGTAATTTATTTGTCACCAGCAGATGATCTGTTCCTTCCCTTATAAGGTACGCACCTGGTTAGTCTAGAAATCGCGAAGAAAAGAAAGGAAAATAACGAGAGCTCAAGGCTGAAATGGGCGTCATGGCTTTGGCACGGGTGGGGAGCGCCGCGGCGGCTGCCGCGAGTGTGCGGTCGTCCAGGTAACATAAAGTCAGTTTTTGGCCAGAATCTGAGGGACATTTTTGGCTTGCTGTACTTAGGTCTCCAGTAGTGTGCGATGCTCATTTTTTTATTTGGTTTCTTTTTTCCTTTTTGTTTATTCTCTCCAGGGTTCCTAATTGCTTTAAGAATCCCCCCTAATCTACACGTAGAATTGCCAGTTTCGATTCACACAACCTAAAATTACCACAATTCATATGTCAACTCCATAGAGGCACTCCACAACCCATATTTTACTTTATTGAAATATTTGACAATCACTAAAAACAACTAAATACATCTAATCTTGACTATAAGATAAGAAAGAAAATAATCGAAGTTAGCAAGCAAATTCCAAAAAAATAAAGACCGTGCCAAGCAATACGAATAAAGCGACACTTTATATGTACAATAACGCCGAATTTAAGTGGAAAATTAATTAAGATTACACAAGCATCAGTGAGGATAACTATAAGGATATAGATAATCGACTAATCTTATAGTGCTTATATGGACATATGGATATATTTATTTATATCAGGAACAAAAATAGTCATCAAGAAAACTGATATCTTGACATTATTGTCTTGTTACAATTTATAAGCATCACTAAAAAAAATTTAAATATGGCAGTCCTTCCTTTTAAACGGCGACTTATGCTTTCTGTAGGGAAAGTAAAGGAGGATAAGAGGCACTAGTCGAGCATATAATGGAAAAAATCTGTGTCTTTCCATTCAATGGCACAGATAGTTCAGAGATCTTGGAGTCATTGTGAGGAGTTTTTGGTCGGATCAGATTCCCGAGATTAAGTTGGGATTAATCTTTGGGTACGCGACTGATGGATCAGGAATTCATACACATTAAGATCATCCCATGCATGGGGACCCTTAAGCCTGGTGTCGCGTAATTCGTGATTATTTTATTCTTTTCACCTTCTCGTTTATCTGGTCGGCTGGTGGTTTGTGCAAAGCATGGGACAAACTTATATCAGGTTAATTAAGGTATTGGCATGAAGCTCTCTTCACTGTTCATTTTGATTTCCTGATGGATCTTGGATTATAGCTTCTTTTATAAAGGTCCGTGTTTGTTTTGGCTCCTTCCGCTACAGCGCTTTTGGGTATCAATCGGCAATAAATTTATTTCTGTTTCTGTGTATTCCCGTAACGACTACTACCATACAACCCCAAATAATTGTTTGACTCTAAAAACCAAAAAATGTAGCTTTTGGAGTATTTCAAGAATTTTTATTTTACCTGAACTTTCTATCATTCTCGTTCGAGAATCTTACAGTCTATCTGATATGAATTGTTTTCCAAAATATGCAGTGTCCTCAAAGCCGTGCGATTAAATCATCTAGTAGCAACATTAAATTTCCAAGCTTGAACTAAAAGAAAAAATACCTAAAAAAATTGCAAAGTGACAAAAATATTTCTTCTTTGACATGAATCTGGCAATTAAATTTAACGATCTTAAATAATATATAACGAGATGTGCTCCTTCATTAAAGGCCTCAACCTGCAAAATAGCATTACAAATACACATTTTTGACAAGGATAAACCTTGAAGAATAAAGTGCATGAAATAAAGTTTAAGATAAATATACTCACTCTCCTAAACCAAGCAATTAAAGTTATTGGAACCCAAACCGTTAGCACCATCTGTCTCTTCAGAAAAATATCTGTTTTCCAAATTTCCGGAGCTGCAGAATCAATAGTAAGTGTAATTCCATTTTAATTGTGAAACAACCAATATATATATATATAATATATATATAATATATATATATATATATATATATATATATATAATAATATATATATATATAAATAATATATATATATATATATATATATATATATATATATATATGTTGAGTAAATATATATACCCCCAGAAGTAGTATCAATCTGCTTTCGCAACCCTAGTTCGCAATATTATACAACCAATTGAAAAACTTTGGTTGTTGTGCTGGCTAAATTCTTGGAGAGGAATAAAATATCCAACATGTGGTGGGTGGATAGCAATACGCATAATAAGGAGCAATCTAAAAAGTCATAATAACAACATTAATTAAATTTACTAAAGTTTAAAGAAGATTGGATGTGCAATTCACATAAAAAGGATAGCAACAATTCTATATCTTACAAAGGGAAGACATCGAGGCTTGAGCTGAAGACTGGTGGAGGCTCGGAGTTCCATGAAATGGCACAGGGAAAATTGGCAGAGGAATGCCCATATGCCTGCATGTTAGGTTTCGGAACTCCATATGAGGGGTCATAACATTTTGTGTTTGATAAGGACTTGCGTTTCATTGAAAGTTCACGATTGTTATTTTAATCTCTCCAATATTTCTATTAGGAGGTCGCACTTCATTGGAAAGGTATTGCTTCTCCATCAACTCGCTCAACAGGTGCATTGCAATTTTCCCGGACGTGAGGGTGCATGTTTGAATGGTCCCTCTTGGCAAGTTGACCGATCTGCTAGATGTCGATGGGTCAGCCTCAAACCGCTTCATATTGAAGGGTCTTCTTCCCCAACAACCGCATATTGGTTTCCCTTTGGCAGACACCATTGTTGTTTGCCTAACCGAACAAAACGGAAAAGAAAAGGGAGAGGCCTGAATGGTCCTCACTAGGCATAGTAATCTTTAGAGGGGATATTGTCTAGCTCTTAATTGATGATGAATGGAGCAAGATTGAGCTTTTTTAGACTTTTGGTTGGTGGAATGAATCGAAGGAGGAATACGTATCGTAGAGAAGAATTACGTTATTGATCGATGTATTTGTTATGTGATGGTTGGCTTCTCCCCTTGCTGTGAATTTTATAGGTAGAGGAAGCCTTATTTTAAGTATTGACAAACTATTCATTGGTAAATTTAGAGCTTTATTTGTAAAGAAAAGTGGTCTAAGCATTTCAAAATCCTTGCAACTTTTGATTGGTTTTAAAAACGTACGGAGAAATGTTATTTTTAGTCCTTTGAATATTTCCACCAATTCTAAATTTTTGTTTTTTAAACCGCTGAAGGAAATAAATTGGGAGGCATATCCTCATATAACATTTAAAGGTTGCACTAATGTCAGTAACGAACCTTATCTTGAAAATAAAAAAAAAATTAACATAATTTTTCTTACTTTTTAAAATATTATTGATCTTCAAAATTTCAAAAAATAAAAATAATCCTTTCTTTAAACATTGATTAATATTTCTTTTATATATTGAAATATTGTCTTTTTCAAGTAATTAGTAGGGTAGTCCACTAGTCATGGCAGAAAGTTCCTCTGTGGCCTCCACCCAAAGGGACTCATCCAAAGACCATTAAGATTCAACCAGACATAATTACCATAGAAGATAATCACACAACACAAAAATAATCAAGGGTTTATTTGAGGATTGCTCAATTCACATCACACCATGCCTCCAAGGGGTAGCTCACTCATTGCATCCATAATGAAAGGCTGGCCAACATGCTCGTCGGTGCCCGGCCATAGGAAAGCACCCATCCATGAGATTTTATAACTCACCTCCGTCATAGTCGGTCCGAGCCATGGAGAATGTCATCCCTATAATGTAAATGAATATAGGGGTGTAACAAGTTGAGATGAGTATCTGCCCAACTCCATGCAAAAGCATTTTTAGTTTCTTAATGAGTTTAAGCTCGAAGCTTGACTTGTTAAAAAATTATTGATTGCATTGTTGAACTCTCATAGTTTTAAATTAAAATATTTTTTTTAATAATTTTTATTTTTAAAAATAGAATTAATTTAATAACACTTTTAATTTATTATACTATTTCTATTTAGAATAATTTTAAATATATTGCAATAATTGAGCGACTTAAAACGAGCTTTCACGCGAGTTAGGATGAGCTTGAGCTAGTTAATATCTGATTTTGGTACAAGGCACGAGCTCAAATTAGTGGCTCACAATAAGCTCGACTTATAGATCATTAATGAGCAAAACTCGAGCCAGCTTGGCTCACTTACAGTCCCTAACTGTGTGGGTCCTATTCTTGGAGGATCAGAAGCTGCCAACCACAAAATTCACAAGTCATTTTGGGATGTTTAAATATATCTCTCACTTAGCACTTTCTGCATGCTTTCTTTCCACTATTGTGTGTGTGTGTGTGTGTGTGGGTGGTGGTGTGTACTAAAAGAGTGCTTTAGAAAAACAACAAGAAAAGCTGTCCCAAACGAGCCTAATCCTAAGAGGTACTAGTTATATTCTCATGCATTGAGATGACAGCCCTGAAGTACTTAAATCTTTAAAAACATTGACGAAGTTTGCTTTTAACTTTTATATCCTTTATGCATTTGAGAATGGTACGTACTACATTTGTGGTAGATAACAAAGATCCAAACACACAACTCTTCTTTCCTTTGAACTCCTTTCTTTTTATTTCTTGCACACTTGTTTTTGTAACTTTTCTCGAGAATTGAGAGAGAGGAGAGAGAGAGAGAGAAGAGATTCTCAAAGTAAGGAGAGGAAGATTTTATTAAATAACCATAGAAAGAGAGAAAGAATATTTAAGGAGAGAAAGGAGAAGGAAAAAGTGGAGGATACACAAGAGTTGTTGGCTATCAAAAATTTGGGCCCCCGGCCTCTGCCCAACTGTCCTTTCCCCATTAAAACAGATGTAGGGGAATGGATGATGGGAACGATCAAGATCCACGGTTGCTGTCAAATCCAGGCCATCATGGTCCTGATCTACTTAGTTAGAGAGGCAAGTCGATCCCAACCTGATAGAGGTTTGCGGCTCCATGGGTTGCTTTTCGTCCAAGACTTATAGAATGGGAGTGAATATTTGCCTTAAGAGCACAAATTTGAAATCCAACCTTAGCTAAATAAAGGGCTTTGTGTCTTATTCAATCATATCTTTATAATTGATTCATATCTCAGAAATATTTGATGCACTTAAGAAACTGTATGTTCTGGTCATAACCAGATATTGTGGTGCTATTTATCAACAATAACCACTATTCGGTCAGAGGGCCCCAAGTCATAATCTTTTATCTTACGGGTGCCATTTTGGCAAGCAAAAATGCTGGTTTGAGGGCACACATACCACTAACTTATTGGCAATTAGATTATTTAGAATTAGGATTACAGTGATATTTTTGACCAATCATTTTGGCTTTATTAATAGTTGAAGTTATATTTTAGAATTTGTCCACCAAACAAGCAAACTATTGCGGAGGCGGTGTATGAATTTTGCTTTAAGTGTTGAATTTTGGATTTTTTAAATTTTAAATATTTTTTGTGTTTGGTATTTGGATTTTCATGGGTATTTCGGTAGAATTTATGAAAATTAATTTGGAGTTAATACCCCTGCCGTTTGATATTTCTGTCAAAACGCGACTTAATCGGGGTACATTTGGAGTCATTTCTATTTATACTTGAACTTTGTCGACCCTATCAACCTTGCCTATAGGGGGATCAGGTTTTTGGTAAGCTTTGTGCTATTATAGTGTTTAATCATATACGGCAATTGCAGTCCAAATGAAGCTATTAAATTCATCGCCATAGTAAACTGTATATTTATTTAATTGTTCGAACCTTTCAACTCATATTGACGCCATTAAAAGAATCGGGTTTGAACTTGAATTCAACTTACTTGACCCGCCAGCAGCATCCCTAAGACATCATAATGTGTACCAAATAACATGCTCGCTGGGCCCATGCTAGTGTTGGGGGCAGTTTGATAATAATCTTATTTTGAATCTTAATTCAAAAAACTCTATCAAGTTGTCGACAAGAGGATCATATTTTGTTGGCCTTTAACGCTCCTTACGAGTGACTTCTCCTTAATTATTAGACCTTGAAGGCTTAAATATGAATGTGTAAAATAAATACCAGTTGCCTCATGATTGTCATATTTATTTGTGGTTTGGAGCCATGGTCGACTCTATCTACCTATAGAGAAGTATCACGCTTGGAAATGAATTCCACTTGTTAACTCGCGCAACATCCCCTGGATCGTCAACGATGTGTACCAAAAACAACGCTCGCTAGAGTCTCATGCTGAAAGTTCGTTAGGGATGTTAAGCCCAATCATAGAAATGCCCAAGCTAACCAAATAGAGAGGTGAATTGGAAAAAACTTTAAAACCCAAGAATAAAACTCCAACCAAAAATCACCCACAACAAGCTGCGGAAGAAAAATAAATGTGGAAGCGATAATAAGAAAAAGAACACACCAGCATTTATAGGGTTCGGTCAAACCTTGACCTACTCCCTCCTTGGAGTACCGTCTCCAAGTTAGCACTAAAATTGTGACTCTCCTTTAGCCCCCACAGCTAGCGGAGAAAGGCCCTTTTTAATAAAATCACTCCACCTCCCCGGTGCGACGGAGTCGCCGGGTCCTTTGGACACGTCAAAGAAATCTCTTATTTGGTGAACTTACCTCGGAGATAAGCCTTGAAATCCGATGGTATAAGGTGCGAAGTTTGCCGCGAGCAACGTGTGGAATCCCCTCCAACTCCTTGAGTTTCCCCCGCCGTCAACAGGATCTTCTCCCTCATCAAACTCCACCTTTCCTCTCTGGCTTTCAAGCACTCTCTTCAAGTTTCCCCCCACAAGAACGAAGCTACAATGACTGCCAAAGACCTCTTAAAAAAAGTTGCCATGTCATAAAGTTTAAATAGAAGCTCTCAAAACGAGCTCATTAATCGCAAGTTACCGACATTATCGTCCAGGACGATAGGCAATCCGTCAATGGACGATTAGTTTTAAATATAGGAATAATCGTCCTGAATATCAACCCTGAAATGAAGCTGACATGTCCTAATCGGCCTGGACGATCTGGAAGATCATCCAGGACGATCCAGGTCAATTTTTCCAAATTTCTCTGGAATTTAAGGAAAGCAATTACATGTGCAATCGGTCTGGATGATCTCCAGATCGTCCAGGCCGATTAGACATCTCCAGTTCATTCAGGGGATAATTCAAGGACGATTTCCTCAATATTTAACTAATCGTCCCATGACGATATGCCTATCGTCCTGGACGATAATGTGCGTAAGACTTGCATTAATGAGCTCGTTTGAGACTTCTATTTAACAATGACATGGCAACTTTTTAAAGAGTCTTTGGCAGCCATTGTAGTTCGTTCTTGTGGGGAAACTTGAAGAGGAGCTGAAAGCCAGAAGGAAAGGTGAGATTGAGAGGGAGAAGATCCTGTGAGGGCGGGAAACTCAGGGAGGTGAGAGATTCCACACCGGTTGCTCCGGCAATCGCACCTTAGTACCATCGGATTCAAGCTTATCTCGAGGTAAAGTTCCACCCAAATAGAGAAAGATATCTTTGGTGTCAAAGACCCGGCGACTCGTCGCACCGGGGAAGGTGGAAGTGATTTTTAAGGGCTTCTCCCCTAGCTTGGGGCTAAAGGAGAGTCACAATTTTATGCTATACTTGGAGGGTACCTCCAAGGAGTGGATGTAGGTCAAGGTTTGACCGAACCACTATAAACTGGTGTGTCTTTTCTATACTGCTTCACATATTTTTCTTCCGTCACTTTGTTGTGGTGATTTTGGTTGAGTTTATCTTGGGCTTAAAAGTTTTCCAATTTCACCTCTCTATTGTAGCTTGGGCCATTTCTATAGGGCTTAACATTCCCTAACGAACTTTCAGCATGGGCCCTAGCGAGCGTGTTGATTGTACACATGTGACGTCCAGGGATTGTTGCGCGAGTAACAAGTGAATTCCATTTCCAAGCGTGATACTTCTCTAAGGTAGATAGCGAGTCGACTGGCTCAAATACCATCAAATAAATATACAATCATGAGGTCAACTGGGATATTTATTTTACACAGCATATTAAGCTTCAAGGTCTATAATTAAGAGAATCACTCGTAAGGGCGTAAGCCAACCACAAAATATGATCCTCTGCTCGACAACTTGATAAGTCGATAAGATTCAAAAGATAAAAATATTATCAAAATGCCCCAACACTTAGCATGGGCCCTCAGCGAGCATGTTATGGTTACACATATTATGTCTAGGGGCTTCTGCGCGGGTCAATAAGTGAATTCAAGTTCAAAACGCAGATTCTTTAAGTGGGTCAATATGAGTTTGAAAGGGTTCGCAACAATAAATAAATAACAGTTATTGGCGAATGAATTAATACATTCATATTAGGATTCAAGAGCCTATAATGATTATAAAGTTCACTATATGCAAAGCTTACAAAACTGTATCCCCTATAGGCAAGTTGATAGGGTCGATCAAAGTTCAAGCGTATAAATAGAAATGACTCCCAAAAACCTCGCGAGTTTAAGTCCGTATATTGACAGAAATATCACACCGAGGGGTTAACTCCAAATATTTTCAAATTCACCGAAATACCCATGAAAATCCAAAATACCAAACACCAAAAATATTTAAAATTTAAAAATCCAAACATTCAAACAACTTAAAAGCAAAAATTCATCCACCCTCCGCAATAGTTTGCTGTGGTGGACAAATTTAAATATAACTTCAACTTTTAATAAAGCTAAATGTTTGGTCAAAAATATCACTGTAATCCATTCTCAAATAATCTTGCCATAAGTAGTGGTATGTGCCCTCCTAAACCAGCATTTTTTTGCTGCCAAACTGGCACCGTAAGATAAAAGATTATGACTTGGGCGCCTCTGGAACGCGAGTGGTTTTGTTTGATGAAATAGGCACCACAAAATACTGGTTATGACAGAGACCAATACATTTCTTAGTGGCATCAAATATTTGGAGATATGAATCAATAAGAATATATTGATAACGACACAAGCCCCTTTATTACTAAGGTGGAGTCAAATTTGCTCTTAGGCAAATATTCACCCCATGTTATAAGAGTCTTGGACGAAGCAACCCATGATGCCGACAAGATCTTCTATCAGTTGGGTGACTGCCTGCCTCTAACTAAGTAGATCAGGGACCACTGATGCCTGGGATGACAGAACAGTGGGATCTGATCGGTTCCATCATCCATTCCCCTACCATCTGTTTTAATTGAAAGGAACAGTTGGGCAAAGGCCGGGGCCAAATTTTTTGAGCCAACAACTCTTTGTATCCTCCACTTTTTCCTTCTTCCTTTCTCTCCTTAAAATATCTTTCTCTCTTTCATGTTTTTCATAAATCTCTCTTCCTTATTTAAATCCTCTCTCTCTCTTCTCTCTCCTTCTCTCTCTCTTCCCCTTGAATCTCAAAAAGTTTAACAAAAACAAGTGTGCAAGGAAAATAAAAAAGAAGAGGTTCAAGAAAAGATGTTGTGTGTTGGTATCTTTGTTACTACCACAAATGCTAGTACGTACCATCTCAAATGCATAAAGGTATATAAAAGTTAAAGGAAACTTCAGTCGAATGTTTTAAAATATTAAGTACTCATGCTTGTCATCTCAATGCAATGAGAATATAACTAGCTACCTCTTAGATTAAGGCTTCGTTTGGGACAGCTTTCTTGTTGTTTTCTAAAGCACTCTTTTAGTACACACACACACAACACACACACACACACACACATAAGTGAAAGAAAAGCATGCTGGAAGAAAGTGCTAAGTAGACGAATTACTATTTAACATCCCAAATGAACTTGTATTTGTGTGCAGCTCTGAATCCTCCAAGAATAGGACACACAATTAGGACTGTAGTGAGGCAAGCTGAGCTCGAGTTTGACTCAATTAATGATCTCATAAGTCGAAGCTTATTGAGCCACTAATTAAGCCGTGCACTGTACTCAAAATCATATATAACTAGCTCAAGCTCATCCTAACTCGGCTTGAAAGCTCGTTAAGCGTTTCTCAATACTTTGCAATATATTTAACAAAATTATTCTAAATAGAAATGTATAATAAATTAAAGTGTTTTAAATTAATTCTATTTTAAAAATAAAAATTATTAAAAAAAAATATTTTAATTAAAAACTATGATGAGTTTCAACAATTTCAATCTAATAAATTTTTTACAATCAAGCTCGAGCTTAAACTCATTAAGAACTAAAAATGCTTTGCTTGAGTTGGCAGATACTCATCCGAACTTGTTTTACACCCTATATTCATTACAATAGGGATGACTTCTCCATGGTTCGACGACTATGACGAGTGTAGTTATAAATTTCATGGATGGTGCTTTCCTATGCCGGGACGACGAGCATCGGTTGCAGCCTTCATTATGATAGCAATAGTGGCTTACCCCTTGAGAGGATGTGGTGCGGAATTGAGCAATCCTCAATAACCCTTGATTATTTTTGTGTTGTGTGATTATCTTCATGTATTATGTCTGAGTTTGAATCTATGGTCTTTGGATGAGTCCCTTGTGGGGCCACAAGAACATTTCTGCCAGACTAGTGGACTACCTACTAATTACTGAAAAGAACATATTTCAATATATTTAAAAGAATATTAATCCAATGTTATAAGAAGATTATATATTTGAAATTTTGAATCAATAAATATTTTAAAAAAAGTAAGAAAATTATGTTAATTTTTTTTATTTTCATAAGATTAAGGTTTCGTTTATGACATTAGTGCAACCTTTAAATGTTATATGAGGAATATGCCTCCCCAATTTATTCCTTCAACGGTTAAAAAAACTAAAATTTTTAGATGGGTGGAAAATATTCAAATGGACTAAAAATAACATTCTCCGCTGGTTTATAACCAATCAAAAAGTTGCAAGGATTTTGCAAATGTTAACACACTTCTGTTACAAATTAAAGCTCTTAAATTACGCAGATGAATAGTTGTCAATACTAAAATAGATGGCTTCTCTACCTATAAAAAATTCCACGCAAGGAAGAAGCCCAACCATCACATAACAAATACATCATCAATAACGTAATCTTCTCTACGATACGTATTCCTCCTTCGATTCATCCTAGCCAACCAATAATCTAAAAAAAAAGCCAATCCTTCTCCATTCAGTCATCAATCTAAGACTAGACATTAGTTCCCCTCTAAAAGATTGACCTAATGCTAGTGAGGACCATTCAGCCTCTCCTGTCTTTGTTTTTTCCGGGCGGGCTCGTAGGCAACAAACAATGTTTCTGCCAAAGGAACAATATGCGGTGTGGGAAGACCCTTCAATGAAGCGGTTGAGGCTGACATCGATCATACAGAGATCGGTCACTTCCAGATGGAACCATTCAAACATCACCTCTCAGTCCGGGGAGGAAAATGCAATGCACCTGTTGAGCGAGTGGGCAATGAGAAGAATACTTCCAATGAAGTGCGACCTCCTAAATGAAATATTGGGAGATTAAATAACAATGTAGGAACTTTCAATGAAACGAGGTCTTAAATCAAACACGAAATGTTTTGACCCCTCATATGGAGTCCACAACCTAACATGCAGGCAATACTGGCTGCATCCCTCCTGCCAATTTCCCTGTGCCATTTCATTGCAACTCCGACCTCCACCAGCTCCTTCAGCTCAAGGCCTCGAGTGTCTCTCCTTGTAAGATATAGATTGTGCTATCCTTTTTTATTGAATTGCATCATCAATCCTTCTTAAAACTGTGATGTAAAATTTAATTAATGTTGTTATATGACATTTTTTAATGCCTCCTTCTATTGTGCCGTATTACTATCCAACCCACCCACATGTTGGATATTTTTATTCCTCTCCAAGACATTAATGCAGCACAACAACCAAAGTTTTTCAATTGTTTTTGTTATATATGCGAACTAGGTTGCGAAAGCAGATGAGACTACTCAGGTATATATATTTCTAACTATTAATTAATTTTTTAAATATATTTTTATTATATATATTTTTTTTTTTTTTAAATTTTATGATATATCTAAAATAACATTTATTATAATATATTGGTCGTTCTCAATCATTTAAAAATGGAAAACTTTAACACATACTATGATTTCTGCAGCTCCGGAAATTGGAAACAGATATTTTTTCTGAAGAGACAGATGGATGCTAACGGTTTGTTCCAAATTAACTTTAATTGGCTTGGTTTAGGAGAGTGAGTATATTTATCTTAAACTTTATTATTTCATGCACTTTATCTCAAGTTTTATCCTTTTACAAATGTTGTATTTGTAATGCTATTTTGCAGGTTGAGACTTTAATGAAGGAAGCACATCTCGTATATAATTATTTAAGATCGTTAAATTTAATGCCAGATCATGTAAGAAAAAAATTTTTGTCACTTGCATTTTTTATTATTTTTTTTTTATTCAAGCTTGAAATTTTTTGCTACTAATATGTTTAGATCGCACGGTTGACTAGCAAGAACAATTCATATCAGATAGCTTAAGATTCTCGACGATGTTGGAAGTGCAGGTAAATAAAAATTCTGTCACCAACTAATTTTTTTTTTTTTTTTTTCAACATTTATTTTTATGGTAATTAAATACACGATAAAACAGAAATAATTTATTGCCCGATGAATCAACTTACAAGAATCAACACAAATTTTAAGCTTGGTCCATGACGTAAGAGCTTCCAAATATCATATAAGTTTTTGTATCTTTCCCATGCAGGGTGATAAATCAGAAAACGCCATGAAATGGGAGAAATGGGTATCACCTAAAAATCCAACTTAATCCAATGCTGAATCTGCGACCACCTCAATATGACTCAAAATTAGGAATATCTGTGGGAGATTATGCTCGCTCCTCTTCTTCTTCTACAGAAACTAAACTTGAGAATATCAGTTTCTCTTGATGACTATTTTGTTCGATTATAAAACAAAGCACAAAAAAGCATTAACAATGTCTTATCCGATCTATATGGCGTGGAGTGGATCAACATCTTTCTCTTATGTTTTGATAAGTAATATTGGCTATTGGAAAGGTGAGTGCAGGGTAAGAAAAAAAAAGCCAATAAGAACAAATAATTCGGCCAAAAGAAACTTTCAGACCGAATGGAGCTACGCATTTCAGCCTTGGTTTTTTAAGTTATTTCTGTTTTATGAATATATTATTACTTGTCTTATGTAATAAATAATATTGTTTTGTCTTGAGGTGACTTTGGAGGACAAAGAGTTGGGACTAAATTTCTCATAAATCTTGTATGACCTCTGCCTGCTTCATTGTGCTCAAACTTATGTGTGTTGGTTAAAATCCTTTATTGACATGTTCTATAATATGATCTTTATTTTGATTTTTTTAATGAAAATTAAAAAAAATTATATGACTCAATAATGAAAAGATATTTGACCATCATTTCTTTTTCATTGTGGAAATATGGCACAAGATGAATTTTATAAAAAAAAAAAGTCTCATGTTGCATCTAATATGATAGGTTACTTACCTTTTGTCGACATTGTAAGGTCTTATAAAGATTATTACACTATGGTAGATTCTACATTGAAGATTTTCTAAATGATTAGACACAAATTCTTTTTAGCTTATTTATCTGAATCTATATAAATGTATAATAAGTTAAGGGCCATAAAGAATCACATAGCTTCAATGGGTAAGCTTTACCATGTTTATTCAAGAGTATTTGGTCATATATAATACATAAATTTTAATGAATAAATATATATTATTATTATATAATAATTATAATCATAAAATATACATATAAATAACTTTTAACATATATCGTATAACATATTAACACATACTATACGTACATAACTATACGTAACACATTATATATACATATATATATACATATAATATATACCAACACACATAATATAAAATATACACACACATATATACAATATATACAACATATATACATAGATATACACTATATTATTGATATAATATATATATCATATATATATATATTATATAATATCATATTTATTAATATATATATATATAAATACTATATATAATATATATACATATATAACATAACATATATACATATATATATCACCTATATAAATATATAACACAATATACATATAATACATATATATACATTATATATATATATAATTATATATACTATATATATATATATATATAATATATATATATATATATATATTATATAAATATATAATATGTATATATATATATTATCAATTATATATATATAATTAATAATATATTAATTATATATATATATATATGATTGATACATCATCTAAATATTATCTTGATCGGGCACGAATCTCGATGCAAAATCAAGTTGGGAACTTTCGAAATTAAAATTGGGACCAGCTGAACTCCGATTTTAGCAAACTTATTGTTGAACTGAATATCTTGGAAATACGAACCCAACGATGCCAAATTCGACTCAATACGAGCCCAAATGAGTCTAAATCGAGGATCTGATGCATTTTTGGAAGCTTTGAACCACAATTTGGGTTATCAAACAGTTTCCAAGCATGACGTGCTTATACTCAAATCGAGTGGCTCGGCGAGACGAATCCAACGAACCTAAGATCGCTGAATTCTGACATCATTAAGACCTTCAAATATCTGAAGAAAGGTTCACAATCAAGGGATTTAATATCGTCCGTCCATCCAACCACTCCCCATTTACCCTTGATCTCTCATCTATTTACAGACCATGCCACTCCAAAAATCTAAAAAAAGACCTCTCATTTCTCTTGAAAGGAAACCGAAGCAAGAAGAGAAGAAGGAAGAGACGGAAGAAGCTCCTCCTCGACCACCGCCGGACTTTCACTGGATCACCGCTTGAGACCCTCACCTCCGTTGGACCACCGCCTGATGTCATTGCTCAGCCGGACCACCCCTTGAGGCCCTCACCTCCGCCGGACCACCGCCTTACGCCGTTGCTCCGCCGGACCATCACTTGAGGCCCTCACCTTCGTCGAACCACTGCCTGACGCCGTTTCTCCGCCGAACCACCGCCTGACATCGTTGCTCTGTCAAACCACTGCTTGTCATCGTTGCTCCGCCGAACCACCGCCTGATGCTGCTGCTAAGCCAAACCACCTCTTGAGGCCCTCACCTCCGCCGGACCACCGCCTGCCACCGTTGCTCTGCCGAACCACCACTTGAGTCCCTCACTTCCGCCGGACCATAGCCTGACATCGTTGCTCCGTCGGACCACCACTTGAGGCCCTCACCTCTACTGGACCACTACCTGACTCTATTGCTCCGCCGGACCACCACTTGAGGCCCTTACCTCCGCTGGGCCACCACTTGAGGCCCTCACCTCTGCCGGACCACCGTCTTATGCCATTGCACCGCCGAACCCCCACATGAGGCCCTTACATATACCAGACCACCTCCTAACACCGTTTCTCCGCTGGACCACCACTTGAGGCCCTCACTTCCATCGGACGAAAGCCTGAAGTAGTTGCTCCGTCGGACCACCACTTAAGACCCTCACCTCCGCTAGACCACTACCTGACGTCATTCCTCTGCTAGACCATCACCTGAGGCCCTGAGCTCTACTAGACCACCACCTGAGGCCTTGAGCTCCGCCGGATAATGGCCTGACATCATTTCTCTGCCATACCACCACTTAAGGCCCTGAGCTCCACCGGACCCCACAAGAGGCCCTCACCTCAGCCGGACCACCGACTGATGTCGTTGCTCCATTGGACTATCACTTGAGGCCCTAAGATCGGTCGGACCACCACTTGAGACCCTCACCTCCGCCAAACCACTGCCTGACGTCATTGCTCCGCCGGACCACCAACTGAAGCACTGAGCTCCTCCGGACCACCACTTGAGGCCCGGGCTTTCGTCGAATTACCACTTGACTCCCAGACTTCTATCGGACCACCACCTAAGGCCCAGACTTCTGCTGGACCATCACCTGAGGCCCAAACTTATGTTGAGCCACCACCTGATGCCAAGAGTTCTCTCGGAATGTCGTCCTTCTACAGCGGTCCCTTTACAGCGGTCTTACCCCATTCTTCTGCCAACTACAATCTTTCAAATCTCGATCTCCTGCCAAATACGGTCTTTCCGACATCTGTCACCTATATGGTCATTCCGATCTCCATCAACAGATGATGGTCTTTCAGACCCCGATCTTCTTCCGACTACTGTCCTTCTGACCTCTATCACCTACTTTGGTCCTTTTGAACTCCATCACTAGATAATGGTCTTTCTAACCCCGGTCACCTGCCTACTACGGTCTTTCAGACCCCTGTCTCATGCTGACTATGGCCCTTCCAACCAAACAAATATGTCTATCTTTATTATTATAACTCCCAACATGTAATTTGCTCTATATGATGTATATTTGTACCATCAAGCCAATGCCTTCTCCCTAGGAAGGGCCTCATTTGTAATCGACTGCAAAATACTAGCGAATTCATTCATACTAGGTCAGGCCCCAGAGTTTTTCCCACTTTTCAAGGGATTCCACGTAAAACTCTGGGGTCCCTTATGAACACTACTCTATCTCTCTTATCTACTTGTGTGTTGGGTCTTCGTAATGTATTGAACCCTCCCCTATTTATAAAATCATAATTAATTTAATAAAATTATCAATATAATCAGTTTGAAAATATGCGCTACCATCAAAACGATATAAATTTGATTAAAATAAAATATTATTAATATTTGGGTAAATATTTGACGAATTGAGTATTTTTGGTTTATAAATGAAATTTTGATGAGTATTATTGCAAAGGTCCTTTAAATTAAAAATCGAGCAGGGGCTTCACCCCGCGCTAATTAATTTCTTCTAATAAATTAGCTTTTAGGCTTATCCCAATTAAGCCCACTAGCCCATTGTGACTTGTAAGAAAGATCATTTATTATACAGACCTTTGGAGCCATGGGTCGGGCCCAATTAACTAACATTCACAATTTATATATGTTCCTTATAATATAAATGGGCTTTAATATAATATAAAAATATACATTAGCATTTCAATGAATACAAAATTATACATAGTTTCTCATACAGCCCAATGTACATAAGTGAAGTAGGTAAAACCTGCAAGAAGAAACAGAGCAGGCAAGCACAATAGAACAGTAATAAGAAATTCATTATTGTAAGATAATTCATTAAAACTGTCTTCTACTACAGGTTGATCCTGTATAAACCAGCCTATCCGCAATACTAAAATAGGACAGACATGTAATAAGGTAAAGTTAGTACTATAAAGCTAACTATGATAATAACGATAGTGGAGCACATGTTTGATAACCGACTAAGTAACTAATACAGGATAAGGCGCTCCTTAAGTATACTATAAGCAAGGATGTTATGCATCATACGCCCCTACCGTGAAAAAACTATGGACTGGCTGATTCAAGGCTGCTTGTGCTGTCATATGGTGGTATATAAGCATAGATATCGACAACGTTAAATATGTATGAAGTGTTAAACTCTGCTGGCAAATCAATGAAATAAATGTTGTCGTTAATTTTTTAGCAAATAGGAAACGGACCCCATTTCGATTTGCCGAGTTTGAAGTAGTTTCCAACAGGGAGGCATTATTTTCACAGCTGAACAAAAACTAAGTCTCCAGGTCTCAATGATTAAAAAGTTTCTCCTGTTTATGTGCATCCGCTACGAGTTTGTATTGATTGTTGAATTCATGAAACTTCAATCGAACATTAGAGAGTAGTTTTGTTAACAGATCGACGAGCATGGAGGCTGCTTTACTCTTGCATTTGGGTAGTATTGCAATATCAATGATTGTGTTTGGTATTTTATTGTAAATAATGATGAAAGGACACATACCGATGGAATGGTTTAGACTGGAGTTGAAGGCGAATTCAGCTTGACCGAGTACCTCATCCCAAAGCTTAGGATGCTCTTACACTAAGCAATGAAGTAAATTACCAAGTGTTCAGTTGACTACTTCCGTTTTCCCATCTTTTTGTGGGTGATATGAAGAGCTTAACAGAATTTGTGTATGTAGATGTTTCCAAAGTTCTCTCCAAAAGTGGCTTATAAACTTAACATCTCAATCTGAGGTGAGGCTTATAGGAATACCATGAAGACAAACAACTTCTTTAAAAAAAAGTTTTGCGATATTGAGAGCATTAAATGTCTTCTTACAGGCGATGAAATGTGTCTTTTCTTAAAACTGATCCACCACCACCATTTTGGAATCATTACTATCTTTTTTTTCAAGGAAGACCAAACGCAAAGTCCAAACTTAAGTCTTCCCAAATTGATTCTGGTACTGGAAATGGTTGATACAAACCAGTATTTTGCCCTCCACCTTTGTAACTTTGACAAATAGAGCACCTTTATACGAATTTAGTGACATCTGTTCTCAAATGCGGCCAAAATAAATGTCTTTGAAGTTGGGAAATGGAATTATCACGACCAATATGAGATGATAAACCTCCGGCGTGAGCTTCCTTGATGATTTGTTGTCTCCAAGAAGATTTTGATACACATAGCAGATAGCCTTTAAAGAGAAAACCATGTCTAATCGAAAAATCAGCCACTGGTTCTTTATTAACACACTTAGACCAAAAGCTATGAAAGTATTCGTCATCAAAATAAATCTCCTGCAAGCACTCGAGCCCTAAATATTATGTTTGCAATTGAGTTAAGAGAGCAACCCGAAAACTCAATGCGCCGGCAACACGATTATGCATTCCACTTTTATGTTTCAACACAAAAGTAAACTTATGTAAAAATATAATCCGGCGAGCGCACATTCTATTAATGTTCTATTGTGTGTTAATATATTGGAGGGCTTTTTGATCACTGCAAAGAACAAAATTCTGATGTAGTAGATAATGCTCTCATTGTTTTAAGGCTCTAATTATGGTATATAACTCCTGCTTATAAACAATCCACCTCTGTCTTGACGAGCACAATTTTTTTGCTAAAATACCCCACTGGTTTGTTGTCTTGAGATAACATTGCGCCCTCTCCAATTGATGAAGAATATGTGTCCACTGTGAACAGCTTATAAAAATCAGGTAGAGATAAAACATGTGTTGTAGATAATGTTATTTTGATAGCTTCAAAACTATTATGCTACTCTACTGACCATGAGAATTAAGCCTTCTTAAATACATCAGTGATTGGCGCTGAAATAATATTGAATCCATTTATATATAATTATTTGGAAGAAATTAGCTAAGCCATGAAACTACAAATATCAAACATAGAACGTGGTGTTGGCCAATTTACTATGGCATCCACCTTATGTGGATCAACATATGCCCCCTTTGCCGAAATAATGAACCCAAAGAACGACACTTGCTGGGTTGCAAATTCACATTTTAGGAGGTTTAAATATAACTTGTTTTGCCTCAGAGTTTCAAAGAGACTTATTAGGTGTTGTAATTATTCTTCCCAAATAGCACTGAACACCAATATATCATCGAAGTATACCACAACATTGATTGAGTAATGGCTTTACCACTTCGTTCATCAAATACATAAACGTCACAGGAGCATTACATAACCCAAATGGCATGACTTTCCATTCTTATAACCCTTGACAAGTTTTGAAAGCCGTCTTCCATTCGTCATCGGGACGAATTACGATATGGTGATATCCACTTCTAAGATCCAATTTAGAAAATATATTAACTCATGATAACTTGTCTAGCATTTCCTCCATTGTTGGCATAAGGAAATGAATTTTACTATTATTTTGTTTATGGATCGTGAAAGTTCGTTAGGGGTGTTAATCCCTTATGAACTAGTCCCGAGACTAATTACCAAGAGGGGGGGGGGAATTGGATATTTAAATCTTCTTTAACTAAAAGAAAAATCTTTTTATATCTTGTAGCATAAATAAAATAAATCAATAATAAAAAAATTAATCAAATATTTAACCCAAGCAGTTAATCGTAATAAAAATAAAGTGCAGAAATAATAAAAGAAAGAACACACTACATTTATAGTTGTTCGGTACAACTTGACCTACGTCCACTACTCGGAGGCACCCTCCGAGTATTGCACTAAACCTTTAGTGACTCTCCTTTAGGCCCCATAGCTAGGCGGAGAAGCCCTTACAAAATTACTTCCACCTTTCCCGGTATGGCGAAGTAGTCGGGTCCTTTAACATGACAGAGATCTTCTTCTTCCCAAAACTTCCCTCAAGATGAACCTTGAATCCGATGGTACTAAGGTGCAAGCTTACCGGAGCAATCGTGTGAAACCCCCCCATACTCCCTCGAAACCCCCTCCAAGGATCTTCTCCCTCTCTTAAACTCCACCCTTTTCTCTCTCCCTTTCAAGTTCTCTCTTTAAGTTTTTTCCAGAAGAACGAAGCTTCAATGGATGCCAAAGACACTTATAAAGTGCCTTGACAAAGCTTAAATAGAGGGCTCTAAAAAATCATAAAAATTAATCTTGGTGATAAAAATCATCCAGGATGATCACAGGATCGTCTCGTAGGATGTGCTTAAAAAGAGGGCTTCAGAAACCCTAAAAACTCAATTCTGGTGCAAAAAATTATCCTGGACTATCATAGGATCATACAGTACAATGTACAGAATTTGATCTGATAGTCCTGTATGATATAAGTGTTGAAACTCGTTCAATATGAATTAGGATGTTAAGCCTAATTAAATGTCCCAAGGCTAACCAAGACGGGGGGGTGAATTGGTAATTTAAAAATTATACTTATACTCTTAGATTTTTAGAAAACCTTTTTAAATATTCATGCAAGTTAAATTTAAAGTTTAAAAAATAAACTTTTCAACCAGAGTAAACAACTTGCAATGAAATTAAATGCGGAAGATAAATAAAAATGAATACACCAGATTTAAGTTGTTTCGGTCAAACCTTGAACTCGTCTCCACTCCCCGCGAGGCCACCACTCGCGAGCTATGCAACTAATACCAACAAAGTGACCTTCCTTTTGCCCCAACATGCAAGGCAGAGAAGCCTGTTACAAAGATCACTTTCGACCCCGGTGCGGCGCGATAGCCGTTCAGTGTTGACACCGAAGAGATCTTCTTCCTCGCCAAACTATCCCTCAAAGAACGGACCCTTGAATCCGATGGTAGCTGAAGTGCAAGTTCCGGCCGGAGCAAACGTGTGAATATCTCCTCCACCCTCCTTGAAATCTCTTCAAGATCTTCTCCTCCCTACTCAAACTTTCACCCTTTCCACTCTCCCATTTACAAGTTCTCTCTTCTAGTTTATCTCCCAAAGAATGAAGAACACATGGTTTGTCAAAAGATACACATTTATCGTCTTCTTTTACAGCTCTCCAGTGTCGGCAGAAATTTCAGGAACCAAGTGTTGTTTGGAACTTCACTGAAGAGCCTTCAATGAGATGGGAAGAACAAAGAGATCTTCTCTTCAGTAACCTGTGAATCCCGACAACCCTACTCACATTGATTCTCTCACTCTTCACTCTTAACAATCTCTCTCTCAAACACTCTCACTCTCAATGATCCCTCTCAAGAGAAAACTACAAAAGGCACTTGCTTAAGATGTTTCTCTAGGACTTCTTTATATAGAAAGGCGCATGAAAACCGTCGCAAAAAACTGCTAAAACTGTTTTTCTGCGCACTGGACGTCCCGTATGAAAATTGAGTAGGTACGGACAAACTGTGTAAAAAACACTATCCCGTACGACCATTTGTTGGCAATGGACGAAAATAGGTTCGCTCCGTACGAATAAATTTCGTCCGGTTAGCAAACAGTTTATACAAATAGTTGGTTCGAAAACTGGGCAGAAGCGTTGCCAGAAACGGTCCATAGTCGGTGCCATCGTCCTTGACCGAACAGGACTTCGTTGGACGAAATTTTTTACAGAAGCAACTCGTCCTGGACGAAAATTTTTCTCTGACTATCAAGGACTTAAGAAAAAATTTTCTTGTTCAGTTCCTGTGTCGTGTCCATTGCTCTTACAAGGAGATAACTCGATCTGATCATCTGTTACGATACAATGTTGTTCCCGTACGATCAGTAAAAAACTTTTTTCAAATCTTCATTAATGTGTGGTGAATTTATTCACTCAATTACAATCACTCCCTCTCAAATTTAATTCAAATAAAAAGTACAAGCTTCAAATTCACAAAGTATCTCATGCTGAATTTGATTTGAAGTCTTCGTAGTCTGGAGTTCGATTTTCCTGAAATATTAGTACACACAAGAGCAAAAACAAATCTTCCAAAAAATGTTAGGAGATAACAACACATAAAACAATAATATTTGGAATCATCAAAATTATACAAGTTGCAAGAATGTAAAACATACAAATAGCAACTTTCCTAATAATAAGAATTGTCCTAGATGATCAGTTCAAATTTATACAAATCGTCCAGGACGATATTGTGGATCGTCCTGATTGATTAGAAGAAAAAATATGGTATTTCATCTTGGATGATTTAGGAAAATTAAATATATCGACAAACATCATCCAAGATGATTTACAGATTGTCCAAGAATATATAATTAAAAATTTAACTATAATTAGTCCCCTAATCACATGAACAATTTATACATGATAGGTATTGATCGTCTGGGATAATTAGAATAAAAATTGAATCTTAAAATCTTGCCTAAATTATCATTGTCGGCTCTTTTCCAAGATCACAAAGGATAGTCCTTGACGATCCAATATGTGCAGTATGATTAGTTCACTAGGATGATCATCCTAGATGATCGAAATCGTCCAGTACGATTAGTATAATACTTAAACTTCTGGTTTGATTAGATCTCACTCTCCTGAGTGTGAGTGTGCAAGATCACCAAGAAAGCATACACCCTTACAGGACATAACTCAAGAAATCAAAATTACATCAATGAATATTACATACCCTTTACATCATAACCTTATTCAATTCAATCTTGAGCTCTGATTCTTTATTTGATGTTGCATGATGTTCCTGAAATATTAGTATACACACAAACAAATATATAATAAAAAATACTATGAGATATAAAGATGTTTCCTATCATCAAAAATATAAAACTCGTGAGTTCGAGTCACAACAGATCAATTATCTATAACAACCTTCAATTCTCATACTTTTTGGGTACTAAGAGGACTCGTACGGTGCATATGTTTAAGCGCTCTTGAATCAATTATTTGTCTAATAACTCATATACAATATGGTGTAGTATCTTATCATTTGTGCTCATTTTGTAATGGGGTAGATTATGTAGAGATGATCTAGGCGTTAGCTTAATTTGATGTTGCACTGCTCTCATAGGTGGAAGTTCAGCTGGCAAATTAGTTGGCATAATATCAAAATGTTGTTGCAACAAGGTGTTAATTTTGATTGACATAGAACCAACTTCAGATTGACTATCTTCTCTTTGATGATTAATGCCATAAAGTAAGATGCTTCACACCAAACATTGACCAAGGTTGTTCGTGAGACCGTAAACAATGACGTTTTGGTTGATGAAGGGTTGTGTTCTTGATCCGGTGGTTGTGGCAATAGACATAGTTTTCTTCCTTTCCATTCAAAAGAGTAAGTGTTTGCTCTGCCATTGAAATTGGCTCCCACATCAAACTGCTAAGGTCAACCTAAAATAAAATGACACACAACCATGTCTACCATGTCACAAAGAACTTTGCTAGCATAATGTCGCCTAATCGAGAAAGCTACTTTGCACATATCAGTAACTACTATTTTGACCTTTTTTTAACCCAAACTATCTTGTACGGGCTTAGGTTCTTTGTTGTTTTAAGTTGCAATGTTTGCACTACATCTCAAGAAATGATATTTTTAGTACATATGCTGTCAATTAACAGGTCACGAACCTTCCCTTTTATATTGCACTTCATATTAAATAGTGTATTTCATTCTAAATTGGTTTTCTTTTGTGGAGCTATAAGCAGCCTTTGCAGCACACAAACTACGGGCTCTCTTTCATCCCCTCCACATCCTCTAGATTATCTTCATGACCATCCGATGTGCTATCCACTTCATATTCATTTATTCCATCTAGCATTTGCAGTTGGGATCGAGTCAAACACGTTGGACTTATTCCCCTACTGGAAACACCTTAAACATTTGATAGTTGAAGGTTTAGCATATGGGTTGTCCTTCAATGGTGTCTTGTTCCTTTAATAACCTTTATGATATAGTGCTCTTGGGCCTGAGCTGGTAGAAGGATTATTTGCAGGAGGTAAAGTCATTGGCTATCACGTCAGATGTCCGTTTTACAAACCGATTTCACGAATATTTTCTAAATAACATGTTTTATTTTATAGAATTTTTTTTTTGTATTTTTTAAACTCCTAAAATGATTTATTTAAATTTTATACTAAAAAAATTAGTTAAATTAATAATATAATATTATTTTTTTATTAAAAAATATCTTAATCCACTTTTTACTTTTAATAAAAGCAATAGTTTTTTCCTTTATTCGGCCAAACCAGAGAAGTTTAAGACATTTAAGAGAGAAAGTGAAAAGAGAAAGAAGAAGTTAAGATTTGGATAATGTGGAGCGATTTTTGTCAATCTGGCCAGCTGGGATATTTGCTCGTCTCACTATAAGGAACATTTACCTTATTTTTTATTTCAAAGATTTTGTATTTTTGGTATTTTTCTAATCAAATTTGTGTTTTCGTTATCGAAAAATACGAATAATTTTGTAATGGTAAAATTTTCACTACGTAACTTTTTGTATGTTATAGACACATGATAATAAGCATTTTGAGTATATATTTGAGATTTTTCATTGGATTATTTTAAAAATCTAGTAATTTTTGTCTACTCAAAAATTTAAAATATCATTTTATGCAATTCTTGATATTTTAATAATTTTTTAAAAATTTGTATTTTTTTCCTAATATGATTCTTTGTTGTCCACCCGTATATATTTTGGGGATTTTATAAATTAAGCTTAATTATATATTATTTGTTATAATGCATTAAAAATAAATGTAGATATGTGATTGATAATACAATTATAGTATTATGATAATAATGTGTGTGTAAAAGACTAGTAAAGATTGGTTGACCCGTTAGTTGGAGACTGATTGACCTGTATAGGATGATAGATCGACAGACTTTCTTTTTAATACTGTAATTTGGTGTTATCCTCTACTGATTCATGTGATATTGAATGGGAGTTATAAGAAGATAATTAATATGTTGACAGGTAAAGAGTAACAACTTTGTTTAATTAGCCAATGATTTACTGATACTTATGCAATATTAAAAAATGCCGTGATAGCCAAGACTTCTTACTTGTTTAGTGTGACTATTGAAATGTATGTTTTGAGGCATTATTCTTATCATTATGCAGATTTATTGTTACTGCACAGATTTATTGTTATTGCATTATTTTACTGCTTTTACCACTGGATTATTATTATTATTATTATTGATATTGATATTTATACTATTTGATACAACTTATTCATTATATTAATATTAAGCATGTGATATAATGAACATCTGATATAGAATAACTGGATAGCATGTTTATATTCCGATATGTTTTTACTGCATTAATTCAATTTCAACGGTCATTACTAAAGTTTTGATTGGATGCTTTATATGATTTATTTATTGATTGATATTATGGATATAACAATTGCTTTGTAGATTTAACACTCGTATTGATTTACTGCTTTATAGGCTTCCATAGTATAATATTTATCTGTTTATAGATTTTACTACTACTGCATATGAATTTTATTATTTTTGCATTGATTCAATGATCATATGAACGTAACTGCTATAATTTGACTGTTGACATGCATATTGCTCCTTTTGTCGTGCTTTGAATTTAGTTATAGATTTTGGTGACCTACTGGGCCTTTTAAGTTCATTATATGTGGTTAAATTATTTAAGATCAAGGCAGGGGAGCAAGAGTGTGTGTCTGGCTAGGATTTTTTATATTCTATTTCATTTTGTTTTTCTTTTGTACTCAGGACAGAGTAATTATAATTTGATTGTGTAGATTCTAAGTAGTGTATATGATTCTTTGAAATGAATATAGATGAATACATTGATATTTTAAGCTATAGAATATGTTGCATTATTTATTACTAATAGATGATACTATATAGCTCTAGTTGTTATTTATTTAAAAATTAAAAGAATAATTCTTTAAAATTAGATGATCAGGCATCATAAAGAGCATAATTGACTGCTTGAGACAAAGACCAAACTGCATTGAGTTCTAACTTGTCCTAAATTGCATCTCATAATCCACCGATGTATTTGGCGACCAATTGGTTGGTTGTTTCATTCATGTTATTCCTTGCACTCGGTCTGTAAAACCCCTCCATGTACTTATTCATAGTTTTAGCCCTTTGAGTACAGTGTTGGTACTACACATAAAGCATTTGTTCAAAGTCTGTGGGTAAATAATGGCCCCGTAAGAGTTGTTTTATATGATACAAACTTTGAACTTGCACCTGGCCTTCACGTCTTCTTGATTGGAGAATTTTCACCCACCATGCACTTGCACCCCCCTTGAGCTTGTATGCCACATATTTTATATGTTCTCCAGTTCAATTTTCATGTACTCAAAAAACGTTTCTACAGCTCTCTCCCAATCCAAGTAATCTTCAATATGTAACTTACCATCAAAGAATGGAATATCTTACTTGATGTGCAAATCGCTTTAATGCCTCTCTTTCTCTACCGGTTATCTTCAACAAACTGGAACTGGCTATTATTCCAAGTCCGACGACTCAAGCGCATTGATTCGCTCCCACTCACCTTTCGAATCTAAAGCTCCGGTTATTTAATATTCTCGTGGCCGCTCTCTTTCTGTCATGAACCCACGCCTCGCTGCCAGTATGGTTGTTGGTAATGTCGTCCGAGCGGTTTGGTTCTTATCTAAACGAGCATTGAGCAATCTCAGTTCTCGATGCATTTCTCCGAACAAACGATGGACATCCATTGATAGATCCTCCGTTTGTCTTGCCAACTTGGTGTGCTCCGCCCATAAGGCTTCCAGGCTATGTTCTTCATAGGTGGTCATCTGCTTGCTACCTTTTGCCATCCTCGCTTGGATACCAAGATGATGTTGGTAA